>NC_066583.1:389105564-389343644 GCF_024323335.1 Lathyrus oleraceus
AAAGTCCCATATTTTTTGGATCAATATTAAATTTATTATAAATTATTGAAGAAAATGGAATTAAATGGAAATTCAGAAAATGCTAAAATACGTGGACCATCACATCTCCCTCATTAATTGAGGTGACAGATCTGATGATCCACAGCGCGTGTTCCACCAACACCTTAGTCAAGTGCGTTGTATACATGGTAATCAAAAGGAATGGCTGAGATTAAAACCTGGAGGTTGGATCACACAGTTTAGACCAAAGACACCTCAGCACCGGAGCCAAAGCTCCGATTGTCTTCTCCGGCGAGCTTCGTCGGACTGGTCATCATGAACCATCACCAAAATTTCAAACACGAACATGATTTTAAAGAGAAAACATCACTGAGCACGAATATCACCTCCATTTCTTCCAATTCCAACTATATTGAGAGATATGTAGAATTGAAAAAATGAGGTTCATGATCTGAGTTGCTTCGATTTGACCTCAAAGCAACTCAAACACCTTGCCTACATTGGTAGGACTTCAGCCAACACAATAATCAATAGAATTGAGCAAGATACAAGGAGAATCGAAGAGTTCAAATTTTCTGCAAATTACCTTCAATGGAGTTCTGAGCTTGCTAGATCATGATCTGAATCGTGCTTTGCTTCACTTCAATTGCTTGTAGAAGAGGAATGGAAAGACTTAGAATCAATGGACTCCTGGAGAATTGAATTCCAAAACAGTGGAGATTCAAGCTCAAATTCCACTGAATTTTTCAGGTTTATCCTCATAATATGAAGGGTTTTCTGTGGGGATTCAAAGTTGGCACAGTGTATGTGTGATTTCTGAGCATGAGGGCTTCAATTTATAGAGAATTCAAATGATATTTGCACACTCTTTCAACTTTCCAAATTTGGCAAAATGGTGCAAGCATGGTGCATGGGCGCGCATAGGCTCATGAAATGATTGTCTGAAGTCCAAAATGAAGTTCAGATGCATTGGAGATGGATTGGATTGCAAGGCAACTGAGCATTGTTGTTTGAAGTTTGATCCATGCCACATGATACCAGCCTGTTTAAGCCATGCGCAGCCTATGCATTTCTTATCCAAAATGCATGAATTTTAGCTCTTTGGAAAGGTGAGATCAAGAGGAACAAGTTTTATGTTGAACACTTTTTCATTTGGAGCTTTGAACTTGGAGATATTTGAGGTGGAAGTTTGGAAGAATCTGACATATCAAAAAATTTCTAAGTGTCAAGCCATATGTCTCAATATTCCACCTTGCTTAACTTTTTATGGGAGCTTCAAATGAGAAAAGTGTCTTCATAAAAGTTGTATCTCTCTCAAAGACCCTCAAAATGGTCACAAATTTCATTTAATTTGGATTTGAAATGATAGGGTTATGCATTTTTGAAGTTTGGAAAAATCACTTGATCAATGGTATAGGTCAAAAGTGACCTATAATGTAGCCTCATATCACATGTACAAAGAAGTTGAGTTAGCTTCCACTCCAAACATAAAAGTTGAAGTAGACTCACTGAATTTGATTTTTCAACTTGGAAATCTTTCATCTCATAAAAATTGAGCAAGTTATTGCCTTGGGAAGTTGACTTTCAAATTAGGGTTTAGACAAAATGACCTATAATGTTTCAACATAGAAAATGATTTTCCATGAAAAACTATATCTAGGTCTCAACAAGAAAGTTGTTTATAATGTCATTTAGAGTAAGTTTTCTCTTGGAATCATTTTCATATGATGAAAATTATAGGAGATAGGGTCTTGAGAGACCCAGTTTTGATCAGATGAATTCATCTGGCCAACCACCACCAACCAACTTGCTAACTTCCAATTCTCTTGACTTTCTTGGTTCATGGTAGATCATATATGCATAAGATGATGAAATTTGAGGTGTCCCTTGAGGAATTTGATCAATTGGTGAGATAGCTTGTTGGAGAAGTTACTCAAGATACCCAGTCAAGCTAGGGTTTCCAAGGAAAATCACTCTCAAACTCTTGAAGCAAGCTTGATCAATATAACATGTAGAGACAATTGGGACTCATATATGATGCTCATAACCATTCTTGAATTAATTTTTGGTTGTGCTCTTTGTTCATGAGGGTCTCAAACCCTAGATGTGATCAATGAATCAATGGGATCATGCCCTACCTACAAAAAGAGTTAGATAGACATAATTTTGGTATTTGAGTTAGTAAAATGATAATATACAAGTATGATATAATCATAAGGTGCTTGGTGATCTCTCCCAAAACAAACCCAATGAAGGAGGGGTAAGAAGGATGCCAAGGCATGATCCCAATGCTTAATGCTTATGATAAAATGCATGATGGATCTTAGGGTCAAAATTGGGGTCTTACATCAGGCCTAACGGCCATATATTTCAAATTTTGTCTTTTTGTGTTTTTGTGGACCCCACCCGAAGTTTCCACCACTTAAACACATTTTACTCTTAATCTACCAACAAAATCTGATTTTCTTTCACTCTCTCTCTCTCTCTCGTTTTCACATCATCCTTCTCCTTCCTCACTTTTTCTTAACCTTCCTCCATAACCACACCACCTTAAAGCTCCCAACTTTAGCACCTTACTCTGTCCAAATTATCGACACCCTTTACGAAAGTTGCTCTACTCGCCACCCTCTACAAAGCTACGGTAATTTTTTTTCGTTTCCTATATTTTTTTGGGTGATAAATTATGTTGTAGGAATCAAAAATTCCGCCGAAAAGAATTTCCAAAGGGAAGCAAATAGATGCAGAATCATCCCGTCCACGGAAACGGACAATCCGCCATCTGAATTCACATGATATCATCTTTGACAACCCGGAGCATGAACGGAGGTACGCATCTCACATCAAACGGAAAATCACTCTGACAAGGTACCTTTTCTCTGATACTTTATTTCAATTAGGTTTGTCTGATAGGATGTTCCATGTTCTAGGAATGCTTGAGTTTGTGCATTGTGAAGCGTCAACCTATGAACGCATCACCTTAGAATTCTTGAGCACAATTGAGTTCAAGCTGAAAAAAGGTTGGACGAGTACAACGATGTACTTTGGAGGAACAATGTCTTTTAGGTTATACAATGTCGACCACGAGTTGACAGTGGAGCAGCTGGGTGAAATTCTTCGCCTACCCCTTTATGGCCCCGGAGCTGTACCAGACAACTTTGATGATAAGACTTTCTGGTTGGCCATTACGGGACGATCTGACTATGTGGCTAAAGGGGAGAAGGCATCGGGCATTCAAAATCCCTATTTTAGGTATGCCCAGAAGGTGTTGGCTTTCACACTTTTTGGCATGGGCGACAACACAGGTGTAGCCGGCCACCCAGAGGGAACTATTCTTTTTGTTTGCCATGGAAAACCGGGTCGGGCAGCCCAATGGGGAATCTCCATAGGGGGCATCATCACTCAGATTGCCCACCATTTCAGATATGACCCTGCTACACTTAATGAGACACCGGTGACAGGTAAGCACAAACTGTACATGAACGCATTGGTCCAACAAGGTATGATTTCACAAGTTTCTGATTATTATGCCTTAATGAGTTCGGGTCAGTTTATTATGGCCCTTCCTGACCCTGTACGAATTAGCATTTCAAACACGGCCAATTGGCTATATGAAAGTGTCGTCCAAGATGATATGGACGAGCACAATGCTGACACATTTGCTGCAGGTGACCCACCAGAGGAAGAAGTATAGGCAGAGATGCAGGATCAGAAGCAATTTGCTGCTCCATCAGAGGACTCCACGCACTTAGATGCCAGTTCGTCATATATGACGCCGGACCAATGGTCGTGGATGCAAACCGAATTTGGAGATCTCCAAGCAGAGCAAACACGCCAAGGTGTAGAGCAAGCCAGACAAGGGACTCTGATGGACGAGATGCACGTGATGATGCAACGTCTGGTGTTGCAATTTCCGCCACCACAATGAACCGGGGTGAGTCCCTCTCTATCTTGGATTAAACATTACGGATAATGTTTAGTTCAAGTGTGGGTTTTTTTTTTATTATTTGTTGTTTTTGTTGTTTGTTTTGTTCTTAATATTTTCGTTTTAATTAGTTGTGTGGTACTCTATGTGTTACAGATAAAGGACATTCGTGCCGGATGAATGATGAAGCTTTGAGCGATTGGATGGAAGACACGCCCCTTTACTTTCTCTTCTAGAAACCCCTGAAGGTTGACGCTACTGACCCGAAAAATCGGACGCAACTCTCTGTCACTGGATTTTGTAGGGATACTCTGTAACTGAAGAGAAGACAAAGCTACATCACACTGAGAGATATCTTGGAAGCCTGTAAGCTAGACAAAACATGGTGAGGACTATAAAAAGCCAAACACTTGGCATCATGAGAGTTGTTCAGGTATGTCTCTGTCTCTCTGGGTTTGCATTCGAGATACTGAAATTTCATAACACACTTTACACACTGAGGCATTGTTTTTATTTTAACCATGAGCCTTTCCAGCCAACCCGCCATTATTACCCTCCGTTCACCAAATTTGAGCCATATTTCCTTTTGTTTTTTATTTAACCATTGTATATAGCCATGAGCCCATACACTACCACACCTTGCTTAGATAAGGGTTGTTTACCCCGAAGTTGCGAAAAAACCTATGTTTGGAGTTTCATCAAAATGTTGGGGACACCGACGAATTGTAGATAAGTGAAAAAAATGAGAAAATTCAAAGAAAAGAAAAGAAAAAAAAGATCATGAAGCACTTATCTAGAAGTATTAAGATTGGCAAAAAGCATGCTCAAAAGAGCAATAAAATAAAATATATGAGCCAATGAATCTCAACAAGAACGGTGTCCAAAAGAAATACCCCCATTTTCTATTGAACAACAGTTACGAGGGTAACAACACGAAATCTGAGCCTGAACCCCTAGTATTATTTTTTTGTTTTAACTCCCCACCTTACACCTTAGCCCCTCTACAATCGAAAAAGTTCTCGAATAGTGTGTGTTGTGTGTTTCTTGTTATGAAGGTATTTGTATTTCAAGACTAAGAGTTGACTCTGCATGCTCTATTTTTCTTGAGTGTAAACACTTTGATCCCGAGAGATTTGGTGAGAGTGTGAAAAGTTACAGGCCAAAAGATGTGTCAAAGTAAAAGTATGGCTAAAGTCGGAAATCGGGAAGGACTAAAAATGTGATTGAAAAGTGAACATGAGATCGCGAAAGATCGCAGTAGCATTGTGGATGCGAAATTTGGGGGTAATTGTCCTGATGTCTCGAGCATCACTTGAGGACAAGCAATGAGATAAGTTTGGGGTTGTGATCATTCTCCAATTCTACTTGTTTTCTAACACTCATTCGGCACCTTTGTAAGAAGTCGGTAACACATTACTCCACTTATTTTATTATTTTGTTTAGTAATTTAGATGTTTTGTATTATTGTTTCCATTTGTTGATTACATGTTATATGCATCATCATACTCCATTTTATGTCCCTTTGTGGTAGCTCTTTTGGTTTCAGGTGTAAGCAATTGTACCGGAGGGATAGACAAGCAAATCGGACGTTCTGGGCCCGTCGGAAGAAGAAAATTGGACATACAGTAGCCCTGACATGGCCACCCGTGTTGCCTAACATGGGCCATGTCAGAAGAAGTGCCATGGAAGAGGAAGATAGGGAGCTGACACGGGTGCCCGTGTCAGATGACACGGCCCGTGTCAGCCTCCCTGAAGGGGCGTGTCAAGGCCTTGTGCTCTAGAAGCGCAACACAACCTAGCATATTGCCTGACACGGCCAGTGTTGGCTTGGGCACTTGATTTTCCAGTTTTGTGCTATTTTTGGCACAGCTTATCCCAGAGGGTATTTTGGACTTTTGCTAGAGAAAAATTGTCATCATGAACTATTTACAGGAGATTTGAATATGGAGAGAGTGATTTTTTTTGACACTATCAAGAATTAGAGACGATCAAGATTGAAGTAGTGGAAAGCGAAGAAGAACGGGGATCCTTCAAGAGCAGACGCGATTGAAGATCAACGGAATTCTGAACTTTTTGTAATGTCTCAATTTTATCTTGTATCTGATTTGAATAATATGAGAGGCTAAACCCCCCAATGCTAGGGGGTATCCCTGAATTGATCATGTAACGACTCTGATGTTAGATTTTCCTTAATATATGTTATTTGTTATCAATTTCACTGTGTAATTTGCGTAATGCTTTCCTTATCAGAAAAATTAAGATTGATGTATGGTTAACGACTAGCAGGATTGCAATTGTTAAGATTTTTATACAGTGAAATCATAGTAGATATCACCTAGGACTAGGGATACCCTATGGTTACCGGTTTATTCTTGTTAAATTAAAATGCTTGGTTTCATCATAATCACCTAAGGACTTAGAGGTTAGATTGAATACCAAAGGTTTCCCTCCGAGGTCTTAGGGGGAAATAATCTTAAGATTCGGTAATTGAAACAATTTTCAATATTAAGGAGATATACACTCAAGGGTCATTATAGGAGATTTTTATACACCCTCATTGGCATATCATATTAATCTGTGAAAATATTTATTTGTTTTATTTTTCCTTACAGTGAATTTTACCAAACCCAAACTCTTACTTTTGTTCAATTGAGTGACTGTTTACTCTTATATTGTTGCGCAATCCTCGAGATCGATCTTTGGGAAACATCCCTCTTATTACTACATCGGCAAAAATAGTACACTTGCTATTTTTCTGATCACTATGCTTGTCGGATTCCCGTGGGGAATTCCGCCCAACTTTGTGTCCGAGGGTTTTGCGCCTGCCTTTGCTTCCATGTGGGCATCTAGCTCGGTCATGTCTGTGATGCCACCGGTTGTTCATACCCTACCTCGTGTTGAGGATACCATATACCATTCCGAGCCGTCTGAGGGTTCGGATGTCTATGAGAAGATGGATGAAATGAAAGACCAATTCGTTGAGCTTCGAAAGGAGTTGAAGACCTTAAGGGGAAAGGATTTGTTTGGTAAGAGTGCTGTGGAACTTTGCTTGGTTCCCAATGTTAATATCCCGATGAAATTTCAAAGTCCCTGACTTTGAAAAGTATAAAGGGAATACCTGTCCACTCAGTCATCTCGTCATGTATAGAAAGATGTCGACACAAACTGATAATGATCAGTTACTAATTCATTATTTCCAAGACAGTCTGAGTGGTGCCGCTTTGAGGTGGTACATGGGTTTGGATAGTGCGAGTGTCTGCATGTTTAATGATTTGGGTGAAGCTTTCGTGAAACAGTACAAGTACAATGTGGATATGGTTCCAAATAGGGACCAGCTAAGGTCGATGTCTCAGAAGGACAAGGATACGTTTAAGGAGTGCGCTCAAAGATGGAGGGAGTTAGCTGCTCAGATCACCCCTTCTTTTGAAGAAAAGGAGATGACCAAGATTTTTCTTAAGACCCTGAGCTCATTTTACTATGAGCGAATGATTTCTAGTGCCCTCAGTGACTTTACCGAAATGGTAAATATGGGGATGAGATTAGAAGAAGATGTCTGATAGGGACAGTTGTCTAAAGAGGAGGTTTCGTCAAGCAAGAAGTACGACAATGGGTTTTCTAGAAAGAAAGAAGGCAAGACCAATGCAGTGTCCGTTGGGAGGCAGAGGAAGCCTCATGTCAGACGAAGTCCACAACCCCGGCAACACCATCATCAAGTATCATTTGTTATTCCAGTATTTTCCAATAATCAATCAATGCCAGTTTAACAACAACGTCAACAACAACCACCGCAAAGAACAAATAGCTACAACAACAACACCAACAATAATCATCAACAACAACATAATTTCGAGAGGAAGAAGGTCTCTTTTGACCCTATCCCTTGTCTTATGTTGAACTGTATCCATTTATGGTTCTCAAGAACCTTCTACAACCGAGAAAACCTCCACAGACTCCAGAACCACTTCCATGGTGGTAGAAACCAGAGCTTCACTGTGCCTTTCACCAAGGGGCTCCTGGCCATGATATCGAGAATTACTACCCTTTGAATTATGAAGTCCAGAAGTTGGTCAAGAGTGGGATGGTGTCCTTTGAGGACCGTGCGCCAAATGTCAAAGCTAACCCATTACCCGCTCATGGTAATCCTTCTGTCAATATGGTGGACGACTGTCCCTGGGAGTTTAAGGTATATGATGTCTGTTTCATTAGAAGGACTTTGGTGATGATGCACAAAGATATTTGTAGGGTGAGTGACTGTGAGCATGACCATGATGGTTGTGCAATTTGCAGTGTGAACCCCCGAGGTTGTGTGGTTGTGAAGAGAGACATCCAGAGGTTGATGGATGAAGGTATGATCCAGATTTTTCAGTCCCATCATTTGGGTGACAATGTAAATGTTATAGCTCCTGTGTTCAAGACTCCAGAGAGAGTGGTAATTCAATTTGACAACAGCAGCAGTAATAGTATCAACAGATCGGTATCACCGTTAATAATACGGTTAGCGGGCCCAATCTCGTATGCATCCGATAGACTTATTCCGTATCAGTACAATGCTACTATGTTAAAGAATGGCCAAGAGGTTCCATTGCCTACGACTAGTTCTGTTGCGAGCATTGTTGATGTAACGAAGGGTGACCCGTAGTGGTCGTGTTTTTGGGCCTGTGTTCCCAAAGGAGGTAGAGGATATCAGTAAGAAGGTTGAAGTGCCTGCAGTTGATCCGGTTAGCGCTCCAAAGTGTCAGTCTGGTGAATCCAACGGTTTGAAGCCTAACGATGATGATGAGGTACTCCGTTCAATCAAGAAAAGTGAATTTAATATGGTGGAGCAGTTGATCCAAACTCCTTCCAAGATTTTCGTGTTGTCCCTGCTCATGAACTCTGAAGCACACAGAGAAGAATTTCAAAAAGTGTTGGAGCAAGCTTATGTTTAGCATTATCTAATAGTGGATCAATTCGACCATATTATGGCTAACATCACTTCCTGCAACAATCTGAGCTTTTGTGATGAAGAACTCCCCGATGAGGGTAGGAATCACAATCTGGCACTACATATATCGATGAACTGCAAGGAGGATGCGATGTCAAATGTGTTGGTTGATATCGGTTCTTCACTGAATGTACTCCCCAAATCAACTCTTTCCAGATTTTCCAATCAAGGAGCTCCGATGAGGTACAGTGGCGTGATCGTCAAAGCTTTTGTGATTCTCGCAAGACTGTAATTGGTGAGGTAGACCTTCCTGTGAAGATAGGTCCGAGTGATTTCCAAATTACTTTCAAAGTAATGGATAACCACCCGGCCTATAGTTGCTTGTTAGGAAGGCCATGGATACATGAGGCGGGAGCTGTTACTTCAACTCTGCATCAGAAGTTGAAATTCTTGAAGAATGGTAAGCTTGTTATCACCGATGGAGAGAAGGCTCTTTTGGTGAGCCATTTGTCGTCTTTCTCTTATGTAGAAGCTGAGGATGAGATTGGAACTCCGTTCCAAGCCCTGTCTATTGTAGAAGAAAAGAGAGTTAGGGCATCTATGTCCTCCTTCAAAGACGCGCAAAAGATTGTTAAGAACGGTAATTCTGATAAGTGGGGCCGGATGGTAGAGGTCACTGAGAACAAGAGAAGAGCTGGTTTGGGATTCCAACAAGGGTCACCTTATGTTAGAGCTGAAGATTTGCAACCGAGTTTCCGTAGCGGAGGGTGCATCTGTGGTAATGAACAACACTTAGTTGCAGTGATCGAGGGGGATGAAGATGAAGACTACACCAATTTTGTGACGCATGGAAAAGCTTGCAACAATTGGACCGCTGTCGATGTTCCTGTTATTGTGCATTGTTCTAAGTAATTGCTTTTATTATTTTTTGAAAATCCTTCTCCTATGCCTAAGGGAGAAGTGAACATTGTTTGGCATCTTCAAATTTGATCATTAATAAAATGCAATTCTATTCATCCACATCTATGATGTTTTATTTTTCTTTTTTCTTTTTCTGGAAAAATGGTAATTACAAAAAACATAAATAAATAAATATAAGTGTCCATCTCCATAATATTTGGTCACAATTCACTTCTCTAAAATCAAAATATCAAATCATTATGCAGGTTAGTTTCTAAACCCATTGAATATAATGATCTTACTCCTTCTCCAAATTTTGAATTCCCTGTGTTTGAGGCTGAGGAAGAAAGTGATGAAGAAGTGTCTGATGAATTGCCTCGTCTACTTGAGCACGAGGAAAAAGCAATTCAGTCGTTCGAAGAGCAAATTGAGTTAGTCAACTTAGGTTTGGAAGATGATGTGAAGGAAGTCAAGATTGGGTCTCAACTAGGTCTAAAGGTTAAGAAGGGGTTGATTGATCTTCTCCGAGAGTATTCAGATGTGTTCGCTTGGTCCTATCAAGACATGCCTGGTATGGATTCTGAGATTGTGGAGCATAGATTTCCATTAAAGCCAGAATGCCCGCCAGTCAAGAAGAAACTAAGAAGAACTCATCTTGACATAGCAGTGAAGATTAAAGAAGAAGTGCAAAAGCAGATCGATGTCGGTTTCCTTGTTACTGCTGAATATCCGCAGTGGGTGGCCAATATCGTGCATGTTCCAAAGAAGGATGGAAAAGTCCGTATGTGTGTTGATTATAGAAATTTGAATAAAGTCAGTCAGAAAGATGATTTCCCTTTGCCACACATTGATATATTGGTAGACAATACAGCTAAATTCAAAGTCTTTTCGTTTATGGACGGATTTTACGGCACCCAAAGATATGGAGAAGACCATATTCATTACACCTTGGGGAACATTCTATTATAGATTGATGCCTTTCAGTTTAAAGAATGCTGGTGCAACTTACCAAAGAGCAATGACTACTCTTTTTTATGATATGATGCATAAAGAGATCGAAGTCTATGTTGACGACATGATTGCTAAATCCATTGATGAAACAGAACATGTTGAGTATTTATTGAAGTTATTCCAGCGATTGAGGAAGTACAAACTCCGCTTGAATCCCAATAAATGTACATTTGATGTTCGTTATGGTAAGTTGTTGGGATTTATTATCAGCGAGAAGGGTATTGAAGTTGATCCTGCCAAGCTCAAAGCAATACAAGAGATGCATGTGCCCAAAACTGAGAAGCAAGTTAGAGGTTTTCTCGGCCGCTTGAATTATATCTCAAGATTCATTTCGCATATGAATGCCACATGTGCGCCTATATTCAAGCTCCTTCAGAAAGACCAGTCTTGTGATTGGACCGAAGATTTCCAGAAGGCCTTTGACAATATCAAAGAGTATCTGCTTGAACCTCCGATTCTGTCTCCACCTGTTGAAGGAAGACCGTTGGTCATGTATTTGACTGTGCTTGAAGAAAGTATGGGTTGTGTTCTTGCTCAGCAAGATGAGACTGGAAAGGAAGAGTATGTTATTTACTACCTCAGTAAGAAGTTCACCGACTGTGAGACTCGGTATTCTATGCTAGAGAAGACTTGTTGCGCATTGGCTTGGGCTGCTAAGCGTCTGCGTCAGTATATGTTGAATCACACCACTTGGTTGATATCCAAAATGGATCCAATTAAGTATATTTTTGAGAAACCTGCTTTAACTGGGAGGATTTCCCGTTGGCAGATGTTGTCATCAGAGTATGATATTGAATACCAATCTCAGAAAGCAATTAAAGGTAGTGTCTTGGCTGACCATTTGGCTCACCAACAAATTGAAGATTACCAGTCAGTGCAGTATGATTTTCCTGATGAAGAGATTATGTACTTGAAAATGAAAGATTGTGATGAACCATTGCTTGAAGAAGGGCCAGAATCTAGTTCCTGTTGGGGCATGGTATTTGATGGAGCTGTTAATCAGTATGGTAATGACATTGGGGCAATAATCATTACTCCTCAAGACACTCATTTTCCGTTTACAGCTATATTAACTTTCAAGTGTACAAACAATATGGCTGAGTATGAAGCTTGCATTATGAGGCTTGAAGAGGCCATTGATCTCAAAATCAAGTATTTAAACGTCTATGAAGATTCAGCTTTGATTGTGAACCAGATCAAAGGTGAATGGGAGACGAATCAACCCGGTTTGATACCATATAGAGATTATGCGAGGAGGATTTCAACTTTCTTTACAAAGGTTGAGTTTCATCATATCCCTCGAGATGAAAACCGGATGGCAGGTGCTCTTGCAATGTTGGCTTCATTGATTATGGTGAAGTATTGGAATGAAGTGCCCAATTTGACCGTGATGCATCTTGATAGGCCAACTCATGTATTTGTTGTTGACGAAGTCAAAGATGAGAAGTCGTGGTATTTTGATATCAAGTGTTTCCTCCAAAGTCAAATTTACCCGTCTCGGGCATCTTTGAAAGATAATAAGACTTTGAGAAGATTAGCTGGCAACTTCTACCTGAATGGTGATGTACTGTACAAGAGAAACTTCGATATGGTTCTGCTCAGATGCGTGGATAGACACGAAGCAGACTTATTGATGATAGAAGTCCATGAAGGCTCCTTTGGTACTCATTCCAATGGACATGTTATGGCTAAGAAGATGTTGAGAGCAGGTTACTATTGGCTGACAATGAAATATGACTGTTGCAAGCTTGTGAAGAAATGCCACAAGTGTCAAATTTATGCAGATAAGATTCATATTTCTCCGACACTATTAAATGTCATTTCCTATCCATGGCCCTTCTCCATATGGGGAATTGATATGATTGGCATGATTGAGCCCAGAGCTTCGAACGGACATCGTTTCATTTTGGTGGCTATTGACTACTTCACAAAGTGGGTTGAAGCGACATGTATGCGAATGTAACCAAGCAAGTTGTTGTGAGGTTTATCAAGAATCAGATTATATGCCGGTATGGTGTGCCAAGTAAGATCATTACTGATAATGGATCTAACTTGAATAATAATATGGTGGAAGCTCTTTGCAAAGACTTCAAGATTGCATATTATTGTCGCATTACGCGAAAAACCGGCGGGAAAAACAAACAAACAGAGCCGCCACCGTGCGTTATTTATCCCAAACGAGGGAAAGGAAACGCTCGAAGTAAACCTAGAAAAGACATGGTCTCGCGACCAGAGAAAGATGGGATCGGGAGTCGGTTATGCGAAGGGAAGGTATTAGCACCCCTACGCATCCGTCGTACTCGACGGGATCCACGCTCAGAAAGAATAGAAGAAAGGTTGCTAAAGACTGCTCACAGACTGCACACACGCTGGAAACAAACACAGAAAGAAGACGGAAGAAGGTAACTCGGCAGGATGTCGCATCCTGGGCCTACGTAGTCTGTCAGACACAGACATCAGAGTCGACGTAGTTCGGGACAGGGGAAACGTGCTCGCTAGGATGTCGCATCCTATGCATACGTATCTTCTCTGACCGGAGAAGAATCAGAGCACTCGTAGCTCGGCTAACGCACGCCAAACAAAGCAAAGACAGGAAACCGACTGCCAATCGCTGGACTTATGTCAGACTCCACACAAACAAAGGCAAACCTGGAAACCGAATGCCAATCGCTGGACTTACATCAGACTCTGAACCAACAAACACACACAGGAAACCAACTGCCAATCGCTGGACTTACGTCAGACTCCAACAAGAAAACAAGATACAGGAAACCAATTGCCAATCGCTGGACTTATGTTAGACTCCAACACACACAAAGGGGGTGAAAAAGAAAAAGGGCGCCCGGAGAGATCAGCTCATCTCCTGCCTACGTACCTCATCTGGTATGAGGATCAGGGCGACGTAGTTTGGGACAGGGGAAACGTGCTCGCTAGGATGTCGCATCCTACGCATACGTATCTTCTCTGACCGGAGAAGAATCAGAGCACTCGTAGCTCGGCTAACGCACGCCAAACAAAACAAAGACAGGAAACCGACTGCCAATCGCTGGACTTATGTCAGACTCCACACAAACAAAGGCAAACCTGGAAACCGAATGCCAATCGTTGGACTTACATCAGACTCCGAACCAACAAACACACACAGGAAACCATTTGCCAATCGCTGGACTTACGTCAGACTCCAACAAGCAAACAAGATACAGGTGTCGCATCCGCGAAAAACAACCGGCGGGCTAAAACAAAACAAATAGAGCCGCCACCGTGCGTTATTTATCCCAAAGAGGGAAAGGAAACGCTCGAAGTAAACCTGGAAAGGAAATGGTCTTACGACCGGAGATTACAGGGTACGTGAGTCGGTTATGCGAAGGGAAGGTATTAGCACCCCTACGCATCCGTCGTACTCGATGGAATCCACGCTCAAAAGAATAGAAGAAAGGTTGCTAAACACTGCTCACAAACATCACACACACACACCAGAAACAACACAGGTGGGAGAAGAAGGGAACGGGCTCGCTAGGATATCGCATCCTATGCCTACGTATCTCATCTGGAATGAGAATCAGAGCTACCGTAGTTCGGCTCACGCACGCCGAACAAAACACATAGGAACGGGAAAACATGGAAACCGAATGCCAATCGCTGGACTTACATCAGACTCCGAATGCCAACAAACACACACTAGAAACCAAATGCCAATCGCTGGACTTATATCGGACTCCAAGCACACAACAATAGGATACGGAATGCCAATCGCTGGACTTACATCCATCTCCTAACACACACAAGAAGGGTAACCAACAAACAAGTTAATAGGGAGTCTGGAACTCGAGCCTAATAACTGTCAAGCAAACACACACAAAAAGAAAAAGGGTGCCCGGAGAGATCTCGTACGATCTCCTGCCTACGTACCTCATCTGGTATGAGGATCAGGGCAACGTAGTTCCCCTTAACAGGGGAGAAACTTTCTCCTAACCAGAGACTGGGAAATGACAAACTAGAAGGGAGACTAACTCGAGCCTAATAGTTATCATGCAATCCACAATGGTCCTAGGTTGAGGTTTCTATCTAACTTGCACAGGCAGCAAGCTATCCTAAACAGCACAAGCAAAGCAAACATACACACAATTAGCACACACTATATACACACAAAGTGGGCTCACACAAGGTTAGGCTGTGAAACACAAGCCAACTGGAATCGGGTGTAGTTAGCTCTTAACCCTAACATTGAGAGTTAGGGTGAAGCAGATGAAATGGGAAGTGAGGGTAAAACCTCACAACTCTTATCCCTGGCCTGGGAGAGCTTTAGACAAATGAAAGTGTGGGAGTTCAGAAAGTTGGAACTCTTCTCCACATATGACTGACTCAACAAAGATCTTGGGTTAATATCCATAATGCATCAACACAAGGTGTGTGAGCAAAGTGGATGACACACTGAATAGCAGGAGATGGATTGCACATCTCTTTTATCTGCCAATTGCCTTATCAAAGGACTTTTTCTGCTTGGCACAAAAATAAACAAACACAAGCATTGCCTCTTAAGGAAGGCTTCAGACAGGTGCCTGCCCAAGTAACAGGACAGGTCTTCCAGACTACATGAAGTCAGAGAGTTATACCTATATGGTTAAGCAACCAAGCAAAAGCAAGTTCAAATTGAACTTAAGCAACTTATGTACCTGTAGAAACATCACACAAGTCAGTTCAACTATACAGACAAACAGACAACATGAATATCAACAGCCAAACCCAATGAGCAAAGGCATAAGCCAACAGGTCAAACTCAAATGAGTTAACAACCCTACAAAACACACAAGTTAGTCAAAAGTAAACACCAAAGGCTCAAGTGATAGAGCACCAACAACTATGGAACTTGAGTGCTCAACCTGAAATCAAAACTCAAACATGAGAGGCAAACCACTAGGTCAAGGCCTAGGGTCAAAGATGGAGAAAAAATCCAAAACAGAACATGAAAATTGACATGAATCAACTTCAATCAATTAATAACATCATCCGAAAATCCCACATCAATATCAATTACCAAATTCATTTCATGAACCAAATATGGCAAGGTATGCACATTGTAACCACATTGCAACATCAGAATGAACAAATGCACAATAATTCAAAAATGATTCAATTAATTTTGGCAAAATTCATGAGTAAACATAACATACAACATGATCATCACACAAAAAATTAGAGCATTTGAACAACATTAGGCATGGTAATCAAATTGCATAAGCCAAGGCAAGCACAATCAAACTCAAATGTGACACCAAATGATACATCAACTTAGCACAAGCCTAAAACAGAAATGAAACATGGTAAAAACCTCAAACCAAAGCCAAAACACCATTCAGCATGTCTAAAATTAGTGTGCAAAATTTCACATCCATTGGATAAAGAACAAGCATTTCACAATCACATGAAGATCAAGACACTTCAAAAGCTCAAAAATGATCATCCAGAATGAAAAATCTCAATCAAATCAGAAATCAATCCAAACATTCCACAAAAAATCATGAGCAATAACAACATCCATGTCAAGCACCATACAAAAAATCAGAACATTTGGAGATCATTTGATAAGGAAAATTCCTCAATCATGTTGGACATCACAAGGTGTGACACAAATTGTCACACCTACCTTAGAAAAATCATAAATCAGCAATGGCAATTGATAAAAATGCAAACTCAACACCAAAATGTCCAGCAAGATGTCTAGTTTCTACATGTAAAATTTCATGAGCATTGGATCAACAACCATCATTTCACAAATGCATAAGCAAGGCAATGTCCAAAATACACACATGCACAAGAACCCTAGGCAAAATATTTAATAAGCCAAGCACAACTTGAGTTATCATGATGATAAAAAACTAGAGAGAAAAAGAAACTCAATGTGAAAATCCTCACATTTTTTGGATCATTTTTGGATTTGTTATGAATTTTCAAAGGTGAAGAAAAAATAAAAATGCATGTGAAACAAGTAGGGAAAGGCATGGAAAAAAAATATGAAGTGAGCATGTGGAAATATGGCAAAACCAGGACTCGAACCCGGTGCAATTTCAAACAAGGATTGGCGCGCTGCATGGGATTCCCATGCAGCCAATCAGAGTCCAACCCTAGCGCGTACCTAGGAGAACGCTTTGGCGTGGCAAATGAATCACAAAAACCGTTGCCTTAGCTTATCATCATCATCTTCGTCGCGCCCAGGCATGAACAGTACGCATCATCAAGAACTCAAGAACAAATTTCTCAGTTTTGGAAATTAAGCACATGAATGGATAGATCCTTCAATGGAGATTCAAGATCAACTAATAACTAAGCCTAAATCATCATATACACATAGAATCGATCAACTTAAGTTTCATGCATAGAACTTTAATCCATCATAACTCAACGAATATTGCATGGAATTGAGTGGTTCAAAGCTCAGAATCATCACAGCAAAGAGATCTACAAGAATATATCAACAATTTCATGAATTAAAGAGGTCGAATTTGTGACCTCTTGATGAACAACTTGGTGAAATCACGTGTTCCTGGTCGTGCAATGCTTCAATCTTCCTCTAGCAAGCTTGTACAAGTGTTTGGATGAATGCTTGAGGTCCAATTGCTCACGATTCAACGGAATTTGGATTCCACCATTGATGAGCTTCAAGCTTGAGCTGCTCCAATGTGCACGAATTGCTTTGATTCTACCTTCAATCTTGCTCCATGATGATTCCAGATGATGAATTAAGCAAGGAAATGTGGTTTGATTTGAAGAAATTGAGAGAAAAAATTGAGAGAAAAGTTTGATGAAAAATTCTAGATCTGAAAATTGTGATGTGTTGTTGTGAAATTCTGTTAGGGTTTGTGTTTTATACTCCCTCCTAATCAAGTCCTTAATCACACTTAAGCCATGGCAATTGTAATTAGAAAAATATGAGGTGCACATGCCAAATTGCTATTTCACCTTATGCATGGAGATTATGGATGAACAATACACGTGCTCAGCTTGAATTTCACTTAAAACTTCATTTGGAAGCCAATGGAAGTGGTGGAATGTGAAAACAATGCACCAATTTTAAATTTGAAAATTCCCTCCAAAAATTAAGTAAAAATGCAAATGATCATGTAATGAGAATGCATGGCATGTAATGCATGTTTTGGTAAGTAGAGGTTGAAACAAGAATGTTGCAAAAAGAGCCACTTGATTTGGACTTATGGTTTGAAAGTTATGCTCATTTGAAGTTCCATGTTCACTTGGCCAAGTTTTGATCATATCTCTTCAACCACACATGAGAAATTGATGATCTTGGACTTTTTGGAAATGGGAGAGAAAGATCTACAACTTTCATGTTCAACAAAATTTTATTTGAAGCTTTCTTGATGATGTAATCTTAAAATGAAAACCTTTCCATTTTTGGTAATTTCAAATTACAGGTCACTTTCTAGTTTTGGAAAGTTTTGTCCTGACTTTATTTTCTTCAATGTTGATGTTTGAAATGTCAAATGAGACTTGTTTGAACATGAATGAAGTATTTCCAACCCTCTCCCACCTTCAAATCCAACAGTTGACTTTGCAGTTGACTTTTGCAGTTGATAGATGACTTGGTCATGCACAGATGAATTTGAGCCTCAATCTCTTGCTGAAATGGCTCCAAAATGAAACCCTAGCTTATACAAGCTCAACAAAATCATATGATGATCCCCATCTCAATGAAGACCTCATCTCCTTGAAAAGCCCTGACTGGCATAATGCAACTGATTAGGGTTGACCAGAGGTCAAAACCCTAATCCCAAGGCACATGATCAGACACAATGAACCTCTTGGTGATGATAAAACCATGATGATGGTGATGTACCATTTCAACCAATATAAATATCAACCTCCTTGAGGAACCAATAAACCCTAATGGAAGCACAAACCCTCAGATGGCTAGTGATCAATTCATGAGACCCTCAGGCTTGCATCTCTTAACCTCTTCATCTTCTGAGAAAGACCTAGGAGGATGACTTGCTCATTGTTTCCACATGATATGCAAAGATGCAATGACTAATGTCCTAAAAGATGAAATGCAATATGCTAAGCTAGTCCCAAGAGAGGAGGGCAAATTTTGAGGTGTTACAACAGGAAACCAACTGCCAATCGCTGGACTTATGTCAGACTCCAACACACACAAAGGGGGTGAAAAAGAAAAAGGGCGCCCGGAGAGATCAGCTCATCTCCTGCCTACGTACCTCATCTGGTATGAGGATCAGGGCAACGTAGTTCCCCTTAACAGGGGAGAAATTTCTATCCTAACTAGAGACTGGGAAATGACAGACTAGAAGGGAGACTGACTCAAGCCTAATAGTTATCATATAATCCACAATAGTCCTAGGTTGAGGTATCTAACATAACCTAACTCGCACAGGCAGCAAGTTGAAACAGCAAATAAACAGCAAACAAGCATTCACAAGAGAGCAAGCACACACACTATATGCAAACAATTGGCTCATACAAGGCTGGGCTGTAGAAACAAGCCAACTGGAATGGGGTGTTTTTAGCTCTTACCCTAACATTGAGAGTTAGGGTGAAGCAAATGAAATGGAGATGAGGATTATGCCTCATAGCTCTTATCCCTGGCCTGGGAGAGCATGAATCAAAATGGAAAGTGTGAGAGTTCAGAATGAAGGAACTCTTCTCCACATGACTGACACAACAAGATCTTGGGTTCTTATTCAAGATGCATCAACACATGGTGTTTGAGCAAAGTGAATGACAAAACTGAATAACAGGGGATGGATTGCACATCCCTTTTATCTGCCAATTTCTTCTTGAGAGGACTTTACCTGCTTGGCACAAAATTAAACAAACACAAGCATTGCCTCTTAAGGAGGGCTTCAGACAGGTGCCTGCCAAAGTAACATGACAGGTCTTCCAGACTAAATGAAGATTAGGGATTATACCTAAGTGGTATGCCAACCATAAGCAATGCAAAGCAAAGTTCAAATGAACTTAAAGCAACTTAGGTACCTGTGGAAATAGCTAAACCAATCAGTACAAAATCCAGACAATAGTCAACAACAGTCAATATCACACAGACAACCCCAATATGCAACACATGAGCCATAAACACAAATGAACCATCATCAAGGCCTATAAAACAGCAAATGTTAGCCAACAACAACATATGATCAAGCTCAATTGAAGGAGCAACATCAATCATGGAGATGCATACTTGAACCTGAAATTCACAACTCAAAGGTAAGTAACAAACCACTAGGTGAAAGCCTAGGGTCAAAAGTGGATCAAAAAGCCAAAACAGAACTTGATATTTGACATGGATCATATTTAATCAATCAAGAACAAGTCCTAAAAAGGACCAAACCAAAATCAATAGGCAAGTTCATGTAATAGGCAAGAGAAGTCAATGACCAATTCAAGACACACATTTGAACATTAAGAATGAAAATTCCCAATCAAAACAGAAATGATTCAAATAATTCTGGAAAAAATCATGAACATTCAACACATCTAACATGATCATCACACAAAAAATCAGAAGCATCAAAGATCAATTGGTATGGAAATTAAATTGCACAAGTTGATCAACCAAATGTGTGACACAAATTGTCACACCTAAAGTACATGTGTCCCAAACAGTGAAGACAATAGCAAAAAATGCCAAATAAAATCACACAAATCCATCAACATGTTAAGAATCATCATGCAAAATTTCATGGCATTTGGATCTATATCAAGCATTTCATGATAGAAAGAATGAAGCAAGGTCCAAAAGCATACATGTTCAATCAATCATCCACAATTCAAAATCTAGAAATGGTAAAATCATAAAATCAAAACCAAAACATTCTAGACATTCCAAGGATCATGTAGGAAAAAACCTGGAATTAATTGGATCATTCTACTATTAGTTATGATTTTTTGAAGATCATGGAAAAAATGAAATAAAAATTGAGATGTCATGAAATGATGAAATTGGAAAATGCTACAGGCCAGATTCGAAGTGAGGATGCACGCGCCTCACAAAACTACGTCGTTTCACTTGGCCAGAAAAATGAAAAAAAAAGTTCAAAACGCTAAAGCATGGATTCGAACAGGGGTTTAAGAGGTTCCAGGCACACTAAGCCACCCGCTCGACCAAACTGCCTTGGCGCAACAAAAAACACAGTAGTTCCGGTCGTCTTCTCCGACCGTGTACACGGCGGAGCTGCAACTTTTTTTTTTCCAGAATTTTACAAACTATATACCGTTGGAAAGGTCTTTCAGTGTAGAATTAAAATATCATATTATCTAAGCCTAATTCCTAATATATTTTTTGGATCGAAGCAAAGAAGTTTCTAGATCTAAACTTTAAATCAACATAACTTCTTCGTTTTTCATCCAAATTTCATGAAATTTATATCAGAATTCTCAATGATGAAAGCTCTACAAGTTTATGTACATAAAATCAAGATTTATGAGATTCAAATTTTTGACCTCTTGAAGAGCAGTGGATGAAAACAGTGTGTTCAAGCTTCCTAAGCCTCTAAATCTCCTTCTCCACTCTTGTTATGAAGCTTGATGTAGAAATGGATGCTTGCCACGACCTAGATCTTGCTTAATTTGCACTTGCCATTGATGTGTTCATATGCTTGACATGCTTCAAACCTTGCTCAAATTCCACAAAAACTGGATGAATCATGCTCCAAATGTCATGAGGATGATGGATCTATCAAAAAAGTGTGTGGTTGTGTGGAGAAAATTTGAATTCCAATGAGAGAAAAATTTAGAGGGAAAATTTTTTCTAGATCTAGAATTTGTGATTATGAACAATTCTGTTATGATTTGGTTTATATATGCTCTACTAATCACATCCAAATTAGAATTAGGCATGTGTTAATTAGGATTAGTGAAAATGAGAGGTGTTTTGCAAATTTGGAAAAGTGTGGTGCATGGCCTAATTTGGACGTGAATAGTAACATGCAAACATCCAATTTCACTCAAAATCACCTAATGAACACAATGGAAATGGTATTTTGTTCATATGATGCACCAATTTTAAATTCCTCAATTTCCCTCCAAAATTCACTTGAATTAGCACATGAGCATATGATTAAATTTCATGCAATGCAAGATTGGATTTGAAAAGCATAGGTCAAGACAAGAATTTTGCAAAAAGAGTGGCTTCATTTGGAGTTTTGAATCAAAAGTTATGGCACTTTGAAGTTCCATGCATACTTCATGATCATTTGCTCATATCTCCTCAACCATTCATCATAAATTCATGATCTTGGACTTTTTGGAAATGGGAGAGAAATATCTTCAACTTTCATGTTCAACAAAAATTCATTTGAAGCTTCTTTGATGATGTAAAATCAAGTTGAATTTGAATCAAAAACTTTCCATTTTGGGAAACTTTCAATTATAGGTCACTTTCCATTTTTGGAAACTTTTGATCTGACCTCAAATTCTTCAAGATATGCATTTGTAATGATGAATAAGCCTCTTTTGAACATGAATGAGATGTTGAAACTCATTTCTCCACCTCCTAGCCCTCAGTTGACTTTCTGTTGACTTTTATGGTTGACAAATGACTTGAACATGCACAGATGATTTTGAGCCTCAACCACTTGATGAAATAACTCCAAAATGAAACCCTAGCTTATACAAGCTTAATAAAATCATATGATAATCTCCATCTCAATAAAGACCTCATCTCCTTGAAAAACCCTGACTGGTAGAATGCAACTGATTAGGGTTGACCAGAGGTCAAAACCCTAATCCCAAGGAATCTAATCAGAAATAATGAACCATGATGATGATGATGTACCATTTCAACCAAGATAATACTCAACCTCCTTGAGGAACCAAGAAACCCTAATTGAAGCACAAACCTCAGATGATTAGTGATCAATTTATGAGACCCTCAGACTTGCATCTCTTAACCTCTCCATCTTCTGAGAAAGACCTAGGAGGATGACTTGCCCATTTCACATGATATGCAAAGATGTAATGCCTAATGTCCTACAAAATGAAATGCAATATGCTAAGCTAGTCCCAAGAGAGGAGGGCAAATTTTGAGGTGTTACAGCTGCCCCTATTCAATCCACTGTGAACCTGTAGATATGAACAGCCTCGACTTTCAGATGATCAGGGTGAAGAGTGATTGAATACCAAGAACAGACGAACAATTTACACTCCGCGGGAAAATAATTAACAATGCCTGTCAGAATCGGCAAAGAAACAATCTCAAAAGAAGAATCCGTCTGGTACGGAGAAAGTCGGCCTGAATACCGAAAAGGAACGTTGACCTGGATACCAAAATAAATGGTAACACAGGAACCATCATGGCCTGAACGCCGCTCATCAGTCTGAATACTGAGCATCGGAACATGAGAGTATTAATGCCGGTCTGATCGCCGAGAGATTGGCCTGAATGCCCGAAAAACTGGCCTGAATGCCATTTCAGTCTGGATACCACTTCGGTCTGGATACCACTTCGGTCTGAACACCAGAAAACTGGCATGAATGCCACTTCAGTCTGAATACCACTTCGGTCTGAACACCAATTTGGTTTGGATACCAGGAAATTGGCCTGAATGCCGCTTTGGTCTGGATACCGGGAAATTGACCTGAATGCCACAAGTACTTCAACCTGATTGTCGAAAACTTCTTCGATCTGAAAATCGGAAAATCTGGTCTGAACACCCACCTCGGTCTGAACACCGGAAACCTGGCCTGAACGCCGCAAGCTGCATCTATCTGAACTTCGGAAGCTTCTTTGATCTGAAAATCGGAAACTGGTCTGAATACCCGAAAAACTTGTCATGCCTGTCAGCATCGGCAGAGATAAGGAATAGTGATAAATGAGGCGGCACGCGTGCCAACGACCCATGCTGGGGATAACAAGCCATGAGCCTGCTATCCTCTATTCAACCCTAGCAAACGAACAATTTGCGCTCAGCTGGGGATTATTCTCTTTTTGCTTTTCCTGAAACCCCAAAACTTCTCTTGATTTTTTATTTTTATCTCCATCTTCGCCCGACAGAAACTCCTCCTCCAATATCGCACTACTGGGGGATATTATGGATCTGACATCATGATGATAAACTCCTCAGAGTAACATCTTCACCATCTGGTGAAACCAATCCTCGAACAGTAACCACGACTTGAGACTAGTTTATGCTTGCGATGATGATGCATGATTTTTTTTAGCGCAATGCTCCATAATTATGGAAATGCTACGCAATTAGCTATGCAATATGCTATGCTTATCCAAATGATGAATGCATAAAAAAAAGTATCCCCCTCAAGGGATTCTTCTGGGGAGCTCGAGGCACTCTGCTGAGGAACTCGACAACACTCCAATCTCCATCCTGTTGGGGAATAACGCTGCTGCTGGGGAAAGGACCACCCTTACCAGGAATGACCTCCACTGAACCCGATCCACTTGGGGACTTCGTTGGGGACGAAACTCCCAACGCATTCTACGGGGAAAACAACAGCCTTTGACTTGCTGGGGGAAAAACTAGCCACGGACACCTCCGCTGGGGAAATAGCAACCTTCAGGCCTGGCTGCTGAGGAAACACCGATCTAAAACCTGCTGGGGAGATAACCATCCCGACCCAGCTTGGGAAGACACAGACCTTGAATCTGCTGGGGAGGTAACAATCCCAACTCTGCTTGGGGAAACAAGGAAAGTCTGGCACAGAACACCCGTCGACTCGCCGAACCCTGGTATTCCACATCTAAACCCAGTATCCGCTTTCCACTTTTGAGAGCTCCCAGACTCGTCTGGACTTTTCTGATTCATCACCTTGTATTCTTGACTTCTCCGTACTCTACGGAGATCGAACCCCTCAAATCGGTATCAACTTTCCAATTCTTCAGACTTTGAAGAGTCTTCTTGATTAATACTCCAGGATCGTCGTACGTCTTTCGCCGTCTTTCCACCATTCTTCAATCTCTTGTCCCTGATTGGACTCCACGGGGATCTTTTGTCAAAAGCTTCACATCACAACCTGCAAGTGAGTGAAAATATCTAACAGCACCTGCAACAGAGATCGTTAGATAAAAACATGCCCCAGGTATGCCAAAATTTCAACACTTGGGTCACTTAACCTTCCGAATAAGATTTCAAGTTTTCAATCTTATAAGCATGCATTGGAAGGGACCTGTATGTCTTAAAATGCAAAGATTCTTTATCACAAACAATTGGATGTTTTTGCAATCAAAGCGGTAATGAAAACAAAAACAAAATTATTTGACTGAATATGCATTTTATTGATTGAAAAAGTGTGGCTCATAACTGAGCAATACAAAGGAAGCAATTCCTGAAAAGAGGTAATTGCGCACAAAAGGAAAAATCTATCCTAATGGCAATGTGAAACCGTGATCTCATCGAGTTCCAACTCGGTTACACCCCATATGTCCTCAGACTCTCCGTACCTTCTGCCTTCTGAACAAGACGCTTCCGACCGATCCCTGTCGGGGATTATCCTGGTGCCTTAACCAAAGCACAAACGATCATGCCAGACGCAGTTGTTCGTTTCAATCCCTCTTTTGCCTGGACCTCCCTTTTGGGTTTTCAGTCCACCGGGATACCCTTTTTTGCCCAAGCCGCCCTTGTGGGGTTTTCGACTTGCCGGGTGTACAGTTTTTTCTCTTTTCTTTTTATCCCTAATTTTTGCCCGAACCTTTTCCATTTTTTTTGTTTCCCCGGGATGCCCATTTTTGACTGGACTATTTTATTCTTTTCGTCCAGCGGGTCTCTTATACGAAGTATTTTTTAACTGCGTCCGCATTCACAGGGGATGTAAAATCTTCGCCATCCATGGTCGTTAACAACAAGGCTCCGCCAGAGAAAACCTTCTTGACCACGAATGGACCTTCATAATTGGGTGTCCATTTGCCCCTACGATCGTTTTGAGGAGGAAGGATCCTTTTCAATACCATATCGCCTACGTGATATACCCGAGGTCGCACCTTTCGGTCGAAAGCACGCTTCATCCTCTGCTGGTACAACTGCCCATGACAAATGGCCGCCAGCCTCTTTTCCTCAATCAGGCTCAACTCTTCGTACCGAGTCCTTACCCATTCAGCCTCTTGCAATTTCACGTCCATCAGGACTCTCAAAGAGGGAATTTGAACCTCAACCGGTAGCACGGCTTCCATTCCATATACCAACGAGAAAGGTGTTGCCCCAGTAGAAGTACGCACCGAAGTTCGATACCCATGCAATGCAAACGACAACATCTCATGCCAATCCTTATAGGTCACAACCATCTTCTGCACAATCTTCTTAATATTCTTATTGGCTGCCTCGACCGCCCCATTCATCTTCGGACGATAAAGAGAAGAATTGTGACGCTCAATCTTGAATTCCCGGCACAGTTCTACCATCATCTTGTTGTTCAAATTAGAACCATTATCAGTAATAATTCTTTCGGGAACCCCATATCTGCAAATGATGTCTCTCTTCAGGAATCTGGCAACGACCTGCTTCGTCACGTTTGCATAAGAGGCTGCTTCCACCCACTTGGTGAAGTAATCAATAGCCACTAATATGAACCGGTGCCCATTCGAAGCCGTGGGCTCAATCTTCCCAATCATATCGATGCCCCACATAGCGAACGGCCACGGAGACGACATCAAACTCAACGGATTTGGAGGCACGTGCACCTTGTCAACATAAATCTGGCATTTATGACACTTCCGTACGAAGTTGAAACATTGGGCCTCCATTGTCATCCAGTAATAACCAGCCCTCAACAGCTTCTTCACCATTGCATTCCCACTGCCATGGGTACCGAACGACCCCTCGTGAACCTCTTTCATCAATTGGCTTGCTTCTTTATCATCAACACATCTGAGCAAAACCCAATCGAAATTTCTCTTGTACAAAACCCCATCCTTAGTTAGATAGAACACCATGGCCAACCTCCGTAGAGTCTTTCGGTCCTTCTTGGATGCTCCCTCGGGATACTCTTGGGTTTCCAAATAGCGCTTGATATCGTAATACCACGGCTTCTCATCATCAGGCGCTGTGTCAACAGCAAACACATAAGCCGGTTTATCCAGACATCCCACCTCAACACTGGGGAAATGATTCCACCACTGCACCTTAATCAAGGCGGCCAGAGTAGCCAAAGCATCTGCCAACGGATTCTCTTCTCTAGGCACATGATGCAATACCACCTTGGTGAAAAACGTCAACAATCTCCTCGTATAGTCCCGGTATGGAATTAAGTGAGATTGATGCGTATACCATTTCCCGTTAACCTGATTCACAACCAAAGTTGAATCTCCATATATAACAAGGTTCTTGATCCTTAAATCAATCGCCTCTTCAATCCCCAGGATACAAGCTTCGTATTCAGCCACATTGTTGGTGCACTCAAATGTTAGCCGGGCAGCAAAAGGAATGTGGGATCCTTTCGGCGTAACCAAAATAGCACCAACTCCGCTACCATTCATGTTAACGGCCCCATCGAACATCAAAATCCATTCGGATTCAGGGTCAGGCCCCTCCTCCGGGATGGGTTCCTCACAATCTTTCGATTTGAGAAACATGATGTCCTCATAAGGGAACTCAAACTTCATCGGTTGATAATCCTCAATGGGTTGCTGGGCGAGGTAATCAGACAATACACTCCCCTTGATTACTTTCTGAGAGGTATACTGGATATCATATTCGGTCAAAATCATTTGCCATCTCGCAACCCGTCCGGTCAATGCTGGCTTCTCAAATACATACTTGATTGGATCCATCTTGGAAATCAACAAAGTGGTATGAACCAGCATATACTGTCTCAGTCAGCGAGCAGCCCATACCAAAGCACAGCAAGTTTTCTCGAGCAGTGAATATCTTGTTTCACAGTCGGTAAACTTTTTGCTAAGGTAGTATATGGCATGCTCTTTTCGAACAGACTCGTCATGCTGCCCCAATACACACCCCATTGACCCCTCGAGGACCGTCAAGTATAGGATTAACGGTCGTCCCTCCACAGGAGGTATCAGAATCGGAGGCTCCTGCAAATACTCTTTTATCTTTTCAAATGCCGCTTGGCAATCATTATTCCACCTGACCGTTTGATTTTTCCTCAATAACTTGAATATAGGTTCACACGTGGCGGTTAGATGAGATATGAACCGTGAAATGTAGTTCAATCTACCTAAGAAACCACGAACCTCCTTCTCCGTTCTCGGTTCAGGCATTTCTTGTATTGCTTTTACTTTAGCAGGATCAACCTCGATTCCTTTTTCACTTACAATGAACCCCAGCAATTTACCAGACCGCACTCCGAAAGTGCACTTATTCGGATTCAACCTCAGTCTGAATTGTCTCAACCGGTCAAACAACTTGGCCAAGTCTACCAAATGCCCCTCTTCTGTTTGGGACTTTGCTATCATGTCATCAACATAGCATTCAATTTCATGATGAATCATATCATGAAACAAAGTCACCATGGCCCTCTGATAAGTAGCACCGGCGTTCTTGAGACCAAATGGCATCACCTTATAACAAAAAGTGCCCCACGGTGTAATGAACGTTGTTTTCTCCATATCATCTGGCGACATTTTGATTTGATTATAGCCAAAAAAGCCATCCATGAAGGAAAACACCGAGAATTGAGCTGTATTATCTACCAACACATCAATGTGAGGTAATGGGAAATCATCCTTCGGACTAGCTCTGTTCAGATCCCGGTAGTCCACACACATTCTCACCTTCCCATCTTTCTTCGGCATTGGCACAATGTTCGCGATCCAAGGCGGATAATTAGTGACGGCGAGGAACCCAGCATCCAACTGCTTCTGCACTTCCTCTTTAATTTTCATTGCCATCTCAGGTCGAGTTCTGCGCAACTTCTGCTTCACTGGAGGACAATCTGCTCTCAACGGTAACTTGTGCACAACGATATCGGTATCCAACCCTGGCATATCTTGATAAGACTAGGCGAAGATATCAACATATTCTTTCAACAATGCTACCATTCTGCTCTTAACACTCGCCTCCAAAGCAGCCCCAACTTTCACTTCCTTTCTGACCTCGTCGGTACCCAAATTCACAATCTCAACTTGCTCCTCGTGCGGCTGAATCACCTTCTCCTCTTGTTTTAACAACCTGGCTAATTCCTCCGGCAGTTCACAATCTTCTTCGCCTTCTTCTTCGGCATGATAGATCAGATTGTCGAAGTCATATGAGGGTGTAACAGGATTGTTATCAATGAGATCCGGCGAGAAATCGCATCTGCATGAATGTTGATTCATGCATTGCTTTAGAACCGGGGCGAGACAAATTGAAAAGGAAAATGAAAACATACATTGCCATTTTTATTTTTGTTTTTATTAAACTGCAAAAATAAATGAAAAACAGGGAACACCGCTTTTAATAAAAAACATCCTTTTATTTATGATGCAAAAAATTGCAAAATGAAACATAAGGTGGCCCTTACAATGAACCATTACGTTTCGGGCAAAACGTATGGCTTTCATGCAAATAAAATTGAAAACAGAAAATATTACTCTTCAAGTAGAGTGATAGTGATGATCTTTTCGGCCTTCCAGTTCTGGACTTCCATCCCTGGTACGCACGGTTTTATCCATTGATCAATCTCACAGTCACTGTCAACTTCTTCACCCACCATACAGATGTGATCTGGATCCAACATTCCAGCACTGGTGAATGTGAATGATGGACGACGTCCTCTGCCTTGTCCAGACGAGCCTCGGCCCGACTGATAACCCACTCCGAATCTGTCTTTCTTGGCAGCGATGTCCATCATCTTTCCCCAACCAGGAGCTTCCCCACTCTTCACCACCTCAGCGGCCTGCTTGTACGAAGAAATGGACGGCTTTTCCTCTTTAGCAAAAATAGCATTCTCCACCTTGATGGTTTCGAATGCTTGACTTGATGTTTCAACAATTTCACCGTCCATTTCAACATATTTGAACGATGATAAGTGGCTGACGAAGATGTCTTCTTCCCCACAAACCGTGACGACCTGCCCGTCCCAGATATACTTCAGTTTCTGGTGCAAAGTCGAAGTTACTGCCCCAGAAGCATGTATCCATGGGCGACCCAACAGGCAACTATATGTCGGCTGAATATCCATGACATAAAATACCGACTTAAACACCTCAGGCCCGATCTTCACCGGAAGCTCCACTTCCCCAAACACTGCCCGCTTAGAACCATCAAAGGCTCTCACAACCAGGTCTGTGGGCCTCAGCACTAACCCTTCACAGTCCAGCTTTGCCAGGGCTTTCTTTGGAAACACATTTAATGACGAGCCGGTATCAACCAATACGTGCGAGAGCACGGCTCCTTTACATTCCATAGCAATGTGTAATGCCCTATTATGATTGCGCCCATCCACAGTCAGATCAAGATCAGTGAAACCCAGCCCATGGCTGGCATTGACATTTGACACCACCGTCTCTAACTGATTAATTGTTATCTCCTGGGGAACATAGGCTCTCTTCAGGATTTTTAGAAAAGCCTCTCTATGCCCCTCGGAGCTCAACAATAAGGACAAGATTGAGATCTTGGATGGGGTCTGTTGCAGATGGTCAACAAGCTTGTACTCTGACTTCTTGATGATCCTCAGAAATTCTTCAGCTTCATCATCAAGTTCTTTCTCCGACCCACCAGGCGTCGGTGTCACCACAGGAGTACCCTCATTTACCACCTGTTTCCCTCTTGCCCTGGCTAAAGCCTCAGCCTTATCTTTCTTTTCTCTCTCTCTATCCCCATTCCTCAAGGCGTCCGCTGCAAACAACCTTCCACTGCGAGTGAAACCACTAGGTCCGGCATTATCCACCTTTGAAATGGTGGTTTCACTTGCAGTTTGATCCTCCAACTTCTCCCCATTACAATATACTTCCCCACCATAATGCCACGACACCGCGTCATCTTTGTCATAAGGAATTGGCCCAGGTACCGTGATAGTAACTGGAGCCGCATCGGCCAGCGTTGACAAATCAACCGGGTCAAAATAGATGGTTATGGTGGAGACATCTTCCTTCACCAAATCAACCTTCTCAAATCTGAGGCCTCCCTCATCCATCATCTTCTGGACAGCCTCCGTCAAGAAAACACACCCAATGATAGCAACAGTGCACGCAGCACAACAGTCATCACAACCCGGGAAGACCCCACTCTTCAACAGTTGTCTTTTGACCTCAGCCAACGGAGTCTTCAACTGGTCTACACTCATCAGCCCGATTCTGCCCTCTTCAGAAATTGCATTCACCCCCATTTGACCATGCGCGGGCATGGGATTAGCATTCACATTTGGAGATGGAGCAAAGTTGATAGCTTTAGAATCCACCAAGTCCAGGACCACATGCTTAAAAGCTTTGCAATTTTCTACGTTGTGTCCAGGGGCACCTGAGTGAAATTCACATTTGGCGTTCTCGTCATAGCTGGGAGGCCTTTGGTCGGGTCTCACTGGAGCCAAAGTTCTCAGCTGGACCAACCCCAAGTCCTTCAACTTCTTCAGCAAGAATGAATAGGTTACAGGTGGCCTATCAAATTGACGATCAGTCATTCGTCCTCTTACTTGATACCCGGCCCTCTGCGGTCTCTGTTGAAATGGTTGTCGTTGTTGTTGCGGTTGTTGTTGTTGCTGTTGTTGATTATCAGTAGGAATGGTTACCGCAGCAGTGTGCTGGTAGTAACGATCCCTGCTCTGCCCCCTCTGAGCATACACTGCGCTGGTGTCACCCTCCTTTTTACGTTGGCCATTCCCAAAGGGCTTCTTCGATCCAGATGACGAAGCACTACCCTGGATTTTTCCCATCTTTAACCAACTTTCAATTCTTTCTCCGGCCACCACAATATCGACAAAGTTGGTAACCGGGCATCCAACCATTCTTTCAGCAAAGGTCCCCTGCAGGGTACCCATAAACCGATCTGACATTTCTCTATCCACCAACGGAGGTTGGACTCGGGCAGCCAGCTCCCTCCACCTCTGTGCATATTCCTTAAACCCCTCATTAGGCTTCTGAGACATACCCTGCAGCTGGGTACGACTAGGAGCCATGTCAGCATTAAACTGGTATTGTTTAAAGAATGCATCTCCAAGATCTTGCCAGCTTTTGATGTCAGAAGATTTCAACTTAGTGTACCATTCCAAGGATCCTCCAGACAGACTATCCTGGAAGAAGTACATCCACAACTTCTAGTCCATTGTATAAGCAGAAATCTTACGGACAAAAGCCTGGAGGTGAGTTTCCGGGCAAGAACTTCCATTATACTTGTCAAACGCAAGCGCTTTGAACTTTTGTGGGATCACAATCCCCTCAACCAGCCCCATGTTCGACATGTTAACAACCCCCGGAGTAGCATAGCTTTCGAGAGCCCTGATCTTCTCCGCCAGCACCTGAATCTCTTTGTTTGGTGGTTGGACACCATATTGACCAAACTGTTCATTAAGCACGGAGAACTGATCTTCTTCTCTATCTTCCTCGGCCCCGAAGAAAGGAGGAAACAGACTGTCCTTCAAATTGTTACCCATCGGACCCGATCCACCGCCTGTGGCAACACCGAAACCACCCCCATTATTAACCACCACACCAACATTTGTTTTCTTTCTGAGATCTTCTTCATCCTGTCACACCCCAATTTTGACCCTGAATTGCTGATTCAATACATTTATCATAGTTATTGCATCTCTACATAACATGCCATGCATTCCATACTGCATAGTGCCTAGAATATCAGTCGAAATAATTTTTTCGGATCTACAGGAAAACCGGTTGAATTAATCGACGGATGTGCGTCAAATCAGTAGACAAAATTTTTTTAAACCAAGCTTGCAAACACCAGTTTTATTAATCTATGTTCCACATAGTTTAATCTGGTATGCTCGATTTATTTTTCAGCTAATTTTTCGGCCAATTTTTGATCAGCTCAAGCTTGTTTAATCGGTCAAAATTTATTTCAAAATTAAAAGAAACGCTGTACTTTTCCAATAAGTTTATTTCACACTGATCATTTTGGTGCATTCATTTCAATTTTTCGAGCACTTTTGCGCCCGACCTTTATTCATTTTGAGACATTTTATTTTTATCTCTTTGTCAAAATGTTCATAAAAATTAATTAGAATTAATGATATATTCAGTTTGATTTTATTTATCTTTTATTTTAATTTTTTAATTTAATTTCAAAATTCATTTTATTCACTAAAAACATAAAAAGGGGTACTATTGGCATTTTAAAAAAAGATAGAATAACCCTAAATCCTAAATCCCACGTGTATATATAGTAAGGGGAGTGAACCACATTCAGGGTTACCAATCAAAATTTTCAAGCGGCGCCATTCATTTTGGTTGGGATCTCTTTTCTTAAGAAAACAAAAATAGAAATAAGAGAGGAGTGGTGAATGTTGGGAAGAGTGATTTTTCTCCGCCACTGTTAAGTTATTCGCATCTACCATCGTCTCAATGTTCACTATTAGTTTTCAATTTTGAGAAAAGGAAAGTGGAAAAAGGTCCATAATTTCTTTTCTCAGCATACTGTTCACCAACTTACCTTTATTTTCTTTCTTCCAAAACTGCATGATACTCCCTCTATACAAACTAACCACTAATATATATAATATTTATTGTTATATAGTTTTTTAGATAATAGTTTTTTTTAAGTTTTCATATATTTATATATCGTTTATTGTTGTATAGATTTTTAGATATTAATTTTTACTTCAGATTATATATTATTTTATTTAACTTTTTTTTATATACTATTTGTTTTTAAGAAACATATGTATATTTGGTTAACTTATATTTTTTCAGTTAGTTTTATATTACGTTGAGACTTTCAGTTTTTTAAGTTTATATATATTTTTGTTTTTTTTTCATATATATATACTTTTTATTTTTAAGTTTAATATATACATATACTTTAGGTTGATTTACAGTAGTATATATACTTTTGGTTTAGAAGTGAGTCATCATTGTTAATATTACTACTTTTCGGTTTTGTCTTTATATATACAACTTACAGTTTTCATTTTTAATATGTATGGAGACTATTAGTTAGTTTTTATATATTACTTGCAGTTTTCTTTCGGATCATATATATAGATATATTATCACTATTAGTTTGATTTTATTTTATACAATTTACTGTTATACATATCATAGATATATATTACTATTAGTTTTAATTCTATATAATTTCGGTCAAATCTTGCACATTACTTTGTTAATTTTTTAAGTTAGACATTATATAATATTAATTTTATATGTATTTATATTTCTTTAGGTTAATGAAATATATATATATATATATATATATATATATATATATATATATATATATATATATATATATATATATATATATATATTAATATTGTTTTCACATTTCATTTTATTTTTAGTTGTATTTCAATTTTGTACTAATACAAATTCATTGTGGATATCGAGTGTTTTGTTTTTAGCTTTTTATTTTTTTAATTACTTTGATTTGATGTAAAAGAAAAAATTTGTAACATTGCTATAATAGTATTTTGGTTGTTGTTACCTTTCATTGCATTGCGACTTCGGATTTAAAATCCAATTTAACTTTTGAAAATCGCTTGGGCACATAGATTTTGCTCGGCTTCTTATAGAGTAATTCATACATGAATCCGCTCTAAGTTAACTTAGAACTAAATTCAGTTTACTCTCGATTTCGGTTGGCTTTCAGTCCTGTAGCTTACTCTTGGGCCTTCTTACAATGAGCTTTTAAGCAATACCAAATTAATTTTCAATAATTTCGAACATTTGAACATTAATCTCTTTTTATTTAATTTTAAACCATTTTCATAAAATTGGAAGAAAAAGATTGTCCTGGAGGGAATATCCAGTTATAATCCCGAATATTTGGCTCAAGCAGTAAGAGCTTGCTAGCCGTTAATATTCGTCTTCTCTTTAACACTCTAATATTCAAATCGTTTTCTAAATAAAACGTGAAGAAAAAGATTATCCTGGAGGGAATATCCAGTTATAATCCCGAATATTAGGCTCAAGCTGTAAGAGCTTGCAAGCCATAAATATTTGTCTTCCCTTCTACACTCTAATATTCAAATCGTTTTCTAAATAAAGCGTGAAGAAAAATATTATCCTGGAGGAAATATCCAGTTATAATCCCGAATATTAGGCTCAAGCTGTAAGAGCTTGCAAGCCATAAATATTTGTCTTCCTTCTAAAACATTCATAAATACTCGAACCATTTTCTTAGCAATATGGGAAAGAAACAGACTGCCTGGGTGGAATGTCCAGACGTAGTCCCGAGTACTAGACCCAAGCTGTAAGAGCTTGCAAGTCATAAGTGCTCGTCTTTCAAACTCCAAAATACTTAATTCCTATCTTAACCTCTTTCAATAAAGATGGAAATGGAACATGGTGTATACCATGCACTCCTGAGATTAAGATTCGAGGCGGATGCCACGCCTATCTTAACTCTCGCCATCGACTAAAATTGTCAATGCGGTTTCTTCAAACCTTTTCTCAATCAAATCTAAAAATACTTAATCTTTATTAAACACTTTTGCCAATAAAGATGGAAATGGAACATGGTGTATACCGTGCACTCCTGAGGCTAGGATTCGAGATGTATATCTCGCTCATCCAAGTCCTCGCCATTACTCAAAAATACATCCAACCAATTAAACTCTTTTCTCGTCGTTGTGCGACTAATCAAAGAACCTTTTTCATAAATGAAAGATATATTATCTTAAGTGATACAAAACAATGTTTCGGCCACGATTGTTGAGTAGAGATAAATGACGCTTTTCCGAATGTAGATTTATAAATCCGTTCGATGTGTGGTATGCGTCCACTCCTCATCTGTTTTGGGTAAAACAATGTTTTCGTCGATTAATACAATATAGCTTTCGCTAAAATCGACCAACAAACAAACATTTTTCTACCCAGAACTACGTAAGCCTTGATTTCTCTATTGAGATACGTAGGAGCGGGATTTGTAAATCTTGTCAGGCCCACTAATAAAAAACTTAGGTTTAGTCCTTCGTCAAAAATCCAAAAACATTCTCTTTTCATCCTTTCTTTCTTTCCCACCTAATAATTCGAAAAGCCTAATATTTCAACTAACACTAACGCATACAATTAACCTAATGGTTCCCTGATATTGGTTGCAATGACCGTATCTTATCCTTTCTTTTCTTTTAGGGGTTTTATCGATATTTTCCCTTTGCCATTTTTGGGAATAAATAAAGTTCGGTGGCGACTCTGTTCAGTCCATCATTGCGAGCGTGCGATTGCGCTTCGCTTTAAAGTCGTATCCCCATTTTTTTCGAGGTGCGACAGATGGCGACTTTGCTGGGGACAGATGGCGACTCTGCTGGGGAAAGACATCCCTAAGTGAGTCAAGCCTAGTTAGGTCGTTTGTGTGCCTTTGTTTGTTTACCTATGTGACTTTTCTTTATTGTTTTTACTATCTCTATTGTCATATTGATATGAATCTATTGTATTGGTTCGATTATGGTTTGGTACTTGGATACTCTGATTGCAAACCTTGTGGGAAAGACTTTTTACCCGAGTCTCGAGTAAAAACATAAGATAGGACGAGGTTGAGTAGTACGGGTCCGCGAGATGTATTTCTCGTTGGGTCGGTACGAGAACCTTACTTAGAGTAGATTCTTGAGAGGATGTTGTCGCTCGGCAAGTAAGTTGCCGTAAGCTTCGATATTTTCTTTAGGATCCATGACTCTGAGAACCATTTGTAGAACCTTAGTTCTTTGCCCAACTAGGAAAGATGGTTGCGTAATGTGGGTCTACGAGATGTATTTCTCGTTGGATCGATGCGAGAACCTCACTTAGAGTAGATTCTTTAGATGGAGCTGATGCCCGGCAAGTAAGTTGCCGCAGGTAGCAAACAGTCTAATGGATCCATGACTCTAGGAACTCTTTTAAAGAAAAACCTTAGATCATACCCGGTGAGAACCTGTTCTTGGAGAGCAATCTGATTCATCAGTACCTCAGACTTTTGAACCCGTGTATAAAAAAAACAAATATGCATGGCTTGCATTGCATTCATTCACATTTCATTACATCTGCATCTCATCATAATGCATGACATTTTCCAGACAAAATACAAAAAAAAAGCTCGTCCATCCTTCGTCCATGATAAGCAAAGTGATTCTCAACACGCGTTTAGAACAAAGAACCATGTCTCAGGAGATGTTGGACGAGCTAAGGAAAAGCCAAGAAGAACTGAAGGAGGAACTTAATCTTTTGAAGAGCCAAATGAGATGGGTCTTGGAAACCCTGCAAGTCTTGTTGAGAAAAGCAGGTCACCCAATATACACTGCTGCAACAAAGAGAGCTACTACTCCATATCAATCTAGTGTTACCTCAAGTCAAGGTAAATTCCATGTGGAAGCTCCTCGTCTACCGGCATATGACCTTCCCTCAAGACGTCATCATCAACATCCTCTTGCTATTCCTCCTCAAAATCACCGAAGTCAGGTTCAGAACAAAAATCAGAATCAGAACAAGAGGAACAAAAATCACAATGATTAAATTCCGGTGCCATATAGCAAGCTCTACCCACAACTAATCCAGAATGCTTTGGTGACCCCTCGAGCTCTCACACCTGTGTCACCATACCTGCCATGGTACAATCAAAATGCAACATGTAAATTCCATAAAGGGGCAGTGGGACATGACCTAGATTCTTGCTTAGCGCTGAAAGCCTTGGTACGAGAGCTGATTAACAAAAAGAGCTTAGTCTTTAAAGAAGATCACCCGAAGATCAAGTGCCAATACCATACTGGAACAATGGGGCACTCCATCGAGGAATGCAAGAGTTTTAAGTTCAAGCTGCAAAGATTGATTGACATAAGGTCACCAACACTCAAGGAGGAAGGCTCAGGTACATATACCTTGATCTCTGGGCCAAGTAATGATAAAGGGAAAGGACCCTTGAAACCCCTCAAGGTTTTGTTCCACAAGGAAGATGTCAGGGATATGGCTAATGAGCTATCACTGTTTCCTGGTAAGAGCATTGAGATACCGTCTTGGATTTCCAATGTCACGACCCATACCAATGAAAGAAAAGGAGAAGTGAGTAGTGGATCCAAGAGATTTGCGTTCAACGATGAGATTGAAGGAAAGGAATTTGAAGATCATCATGCCAATGTCAAAAAGCTTGTTGATCCCAACCTTCAAGTTTGAAGAAGTCAATTCCCTAAAGTTGGCAATCATTTGGCTGTTTCAGCATTTCTTTTGTAGTTTCCTTGCATGTTGATTGTTAATTGCTTTTAAGCATTGTTGTTTTCTTTGAATTGGTAAGATTAATGAAATGTTTATGCATCTTTTGAATTAATCCATTCGTATTCACTCGTTTTTCATTCATGTTAAAAAACAAAAATACTCCTCTCATTCACTTTTGTTTATCAAACCGTTGTGTTAACAAAGATTGGATGGAGGATGATGAAAACTAAACACCTGAAATTATTGTGGTATGCTTTTGAGTAAAACCTTGTCGATGATGTAAGGCATTGTTTCAAATCCCCAAACACTGAAGAGATAAGGAGTTAATCCCTAGTCAACCACTTTGAGCCTAGAAGTTGGTGTTTATTTCGGATCTAAAACCCTTAATCTTAACCTGGGGCAGGGTAGTTATGTTCAGATAGTTTGATCGTGCATTCGATCTTTCAAAAATCGTCCATATGTACATCCTCCAATTAGGTTCAACCACATGTTATCTTTCACGCACATGTTGAAGTGTCAAAGAAGCTAAGAAAAGCTAAAATTAGTGTTGGTTGATCCTCATCCACCAATAATGTGGCAGTCAACACCTTTAAAAAATAGAAAAAAGCCCGCTAAGTCAAACACCACAAAATGACTTAGGCAAAAGTCAGGGCATCCCGATGGACCGAAAACTTCAAAGAAGCGGTCCAGGCAAAATTAGGGATAAAGAAAATCAATCAAAAGAGGTCATTAAATCCTCAACAAAAACAAAATAAGGTGACTGCCACTTCAAGAAAATCTCACCTTGAATCCTCATTTTCACTTTCGCACCTTCGAAGTCGAATGCATGTTTTGAATTAACTGAATATAGGAACTGGAGATCATCAAGAAGAAGGGGTGGGTAAAAATAAATTTTGAGCCTTATATCCTTTTGTTTCAAAAAACCGTGAACCAGACCACGTTACAACCCTTAAAAGACCTAATTGAGACAGGGTTTATTTTGAAAGCATACTACAACAAGGCTGTGTTAACTTGACTCCAAACGATTTTTGTTAATCATTTGATGGCACCAACTTGCGTACTGTGAATGACTTGATCACCATTGTGTTCTTATCAATGAATCGTTCACTATATTTCACCCATTCATATCAATAAATTTTGATTTCAAATTTTTGCATAAACATTGCATTAAAATTACCATTTTTTTGAATGCACAATCTTATTTGCGAGTCAACACTTAGCATCAAAGAAATTCCAAATATAGTTGAGGAACTTGATAAAGTGAAAGAAGTCTAGTCAGGGGAAAATCACTGTGAGCATCAGTTAATTCGAGCTAATCACCCTAAGGGTCATCTCACCGAGAGTAATTTGCTTCAAGACTCAGACTGGGGCAAGCCACCTCAGAGATCAGTAAGTACAACTATCCAAGGAAAGTCAATCAAGAGTCTACCATTCCAACATTTGGTTAGTCAAGTTCGGACTATTGCAAGTTCCAAACACTTGGGGCAAGCCATCTCGAGGTAGTCTCATGGCAATTTGTTTCCAAACTCACTTTCAAGGTGAACATTTTCAAAGACCCAACAAACTGGGGCAAGATGAGCCACGAAGGGGCAGACCCCCTTCATGCTTTCAAACTGCTCAAACAAATTCTGCCATACGTCAACAACTATTGAGTTTAAGACGAGTGCCCGAAAATTATGCTAGCATGATTCATTAATCCTCCAAAAGGATATCATTGGCTAAGTTGTGGCTGTCAAGCTGGATAAAATTCTCCTTTGATAACATCTATCATAAAATATTTGGTTGAGTTCTCGGTGTTGAGGAATCGTGATCTCCGCAAAAAGCCTCTACAACTCCCAATCCACTCAAGTGTCAGCATTCTCATATCATGATCATTCATATATCATGCATAAAAGAATTCAAATCATGCATGGCCGAAATGTACTTCGTGCTCATTTTGCATTGACCCAGGTCTTGTTGTTGATCCTATATCCTTTGACCTCTAATTCCAGTTTGTCTTTAGTGCCCTTAAACCATCATCCGGTTTTTGCAGTCATTTTCAAATCCAACCCAGTTGGCACCCATTAGAAAATTTTCCATTAAGGTTCATTTTCTTTTTGGATTATCCGATGAATTTCTGGATTACTCCTTGGTTTATTGATGTATTTCCACAACTTGTCTGATGTATTTCCAGATGTTTCCCCATCTATCTGAGGTGTTCTCTGATGTGTCTGTATTCTGATGTATTTCCAGAATGTCCTTGATGTATTACCAGATATGTCTGTATTCTGTTGTATTTCCGAAATATCACTTGTAATTCTGATGCATTTCCAGAATTTGTTCCTTTTACTCTCTGATGAATTCCCAAACATGTCATTTTTATTCTGACGAACTTCCAGAACCCCTATGCCATTCCCTGGAATTATTTCAAGACTCATTGGTGTTTCCAAGCTCAGTTGTCACTAGAACTCATTTCAAAGTCCAATTGTTGTTGGCAAAATCTGTTAAAAGCTGGTTGTAATCCATTGCTTACAGTCAAAGTCCAATTATTGTTGGCACCAATCTGTTAAAAGCCGGTTGTAATCCATTGCTTACAGTCAAAGTCCAATTGTTGTTGGCACGTATAGAGAGTTTAATTACCCTGTCTTTCCTGATGGTTCCGTGAGAGTCATGTATGACTCATCATTTTGAGGAATTCCCAGAAGCTTGGAGGTTTTTGTGTTAGAAAACTCCAATGACTTGCTTTGTATGTTTTCCAATATTCTCAGGTCATGTATGAACCTATTGGTAAAACTCCCTTTGATTTTTTTCCAAGTGATGTCAGGTCATGTATGAACCCATTAATGAAACTTGCTTTGTATGTTTTCCAATATTCTCAGGTCATGTATGAACCTATTGGTAAAACTCCCTTTGATTTTTTTTCCAAGTGATGTCAGGTCATGTATGAACCCATTAATGAAACTTGCTTTGTATGTTTTCCAATATTCTCAGATCATGTATGAACCTATTGGTAAAACTCCCTTTGATTTTTTCCAAGTGATGTCAGGTCATGTATGAACCCATTGATGAAACTTGCTTTGTATGTTTTCCAATATTCTCAGGTCATGTATGAACCTATTGGTAAAACCCCCTTTGATTTTTTCCCAAGTGATGTCAGGTCATGTATGAACCTATTGATGAAACTTGCTTTGTATGTTTTCCAATATTCTCAGGTCATGTATGAACCTATTGGTAAAACCCCCTTTGATTTCTTCCAAGTGATGTCAGGTCATGTATGAACCTGTTAATTAAATTCTTTGAATAGTCAAGTGTTGTCAGGTCATGTATGAACCTGTTGTTGAAAATTCTTTGGATGTTCCAGCATTGTTAGGTCATGTATGAACCCGTTGCTGTTGAGCTTTTATTCCAATATTCCCAGGTCATGTTTGAACCTGTTTTTGAAGAATCTTTCCAATGTTGTCAAGTCATGTATGAACTTGTTCTAGAAATTTTCTCAAAATGTTCAAGTTTGTTATCCGGTCATGTATGAACCTGTTGATATACTTTTTTTTTTGAATTTTTCTGAGTTTGTCAGGTCATGTATGAACCTGTTGTTGAGTTTTCATTCCAGTATTACCAGGTCATGTATGAACCTGTTTTGAAGAATCTTTCTCTATGTTTATTTCAGTGTTGTCAGGTCATGTATGAACTTGTTGATACACTCTTTTTGAATTCTTCTGTTTGTTGTCAAGTCAGGTTTGAACTTGCTGTCAGAACCGTTCTTGGTATTCCCCAGCATTGTCAGGTCATGTATGAACCTACTGTTGAGCTTTCATTCCAGTATTACCAGGTCATGTATGAACATGTTTTGAAGAATCTTTCTCTATGTTTATTTCAGTGTTGTCAGGTCATGTATGAACTTGTTGATACACTCTTTTTGAATTTTCCTGTTTGTTGTCAAGTCATGTTTGAACTTGCTGTCAGAACCGTTCTTGGTATTCCCCAGCATTGTCAGGTCATGTATGAACCTGTTATTGAGCTTTTATTCCTGTATTACCAGGTCATGTCTGAACCTGTTTTGGAAGAATCTTTTTCTTTGATTATTCCAGTGTCGTCAGGTCATGTATGAACCTGTTGTTGAACCTTTTGTTCCAGTGTCATCAAGTCATGTATGAACTTGTTGTGGAAATTTTCTCAAAATGTTCAAATTAGTCATCAGGTCATGTATGAACCTGTTGATATACTCTTTATGAATTTTTCTGAGTTTGTTAGGTCATGTCTGAACCTGCTGTCAGAACTTCTTGGTATTCCCCAGCATTGTCAGGTCATGTATGAACCTGCTGTTGAGCTTTCATTCCAGTATTACCAGGTCATGTATGAACCTATTTTGAAGAATCTTTCTCTATGATTGTTTCAGTGTTATCAGGTCATGTATGAACCTGTTGTAGAAATTTTTCTTATTCGGGTTTAGTAAGTCATATGTGAACCTACTACCGAAATCTCTTGTATTCTAAGTATCGTTTATCAAATTTCACTTTGAGTACTCCCCGGTGTGAGTCTGACTCTCCAGCAGGGTTTTTTCTCCAGCAGGATTGTTTTCCCCAACAAGTTGTTTTCTACCATTTGTCTGTCTCCCTGAAGACCATCAGCATTCCCCACAAGTTGGTCTGTCTAGTAGCATCTCCTGTTAAGGATTCACCATATCCCTAGCAGATAAAATAAAAAAGAGAATCTTGCATCAGCGCATATCATATCATATCATGTCATAGGGATCAGGATCCAAAATTCGGGTCTTCTTAGTATTTAACTATCTCCCACTATGATCATATGAAGACTGTACTTCTTCATATTCTCATGTTGAAGATACTTAAATAGGGGCAACTGTCACACCTCAATTTTGACCCTGAATCGCTGATTCAATACATTTATCATAGTTATTGCATCTCTACATAACATGCCATGCATTCCATACTGCATAGTGCCTAGAATATCAGTCGAAATAATTTTTTCGGATCTATAGGAAAACCGGTTGAATTAATTGACGGATGTGCGTCAAATCAGTAGACAAAATTTTTTTAAACCAAGCTTGCAAACACCATTTTTATTAATCTATGTTCCACGTAGTTTAATCTGGTATGCTCGATTTATTTTTCAGCTAATTTTTCGGCCAATTTTTGATCAGCTCAAGCCTGTTTAACCGGTCAAAATTTATTTCAAAATTAAAAGAAACGCTGTATTTTTCCAATAAGTTTATTTCACACTGATCATTTTGGTGCATTCATTTTAATTTTTCGAGCACTTTTGCGCCCGACCTTTATTCATTTTGAGACATTTTATTTTTATCTCTTTGTCAAATTGTTCATAAAAATTAATTAGAATTAATGATATATTCAGTTTGATTTTATTTATCTTTTATTTTAATTTTTTAATTTAATTTCAAAATTCATTTTATTCACTAAAAAACATAAAAAGGGGTACTATTGGCATTTTAAAAAAAGGTAGAATAACCCTAAATCCTAAATCCCACGTGTATATATAGTAAGGGGAGTGAACCACATTCAGGGTTACCAATCAAAATTTTCAAGCGGCGCCATTCATTTTGGTTGGGATCTCTTTTCTTAAGAAAACAAAAATAGAAATAAGAGAGGAGTGGTGAATGCTGGGAAGAGTGATTTTTCTCCGCCACTGTTAAGTTATTCGCATCTACCATCGTCTCAATGTTCACTATTAGTTTTCAATTTTGAGAAAAGGAAAGTGAAAAAACGGTCCATAATTTCTTTTCTCAGTATACTGTTCATCAACTTACCTTTATTTTCTTTCTTCCAAAACTGCATGATACTCCCTCTATACAAACTAACCACTAATATATATAATGTTTATTGTTATATAGTTTTTTAGATAATAGTTTTTTTTAAGTTTTCATATATTTATATATCGTTTATTATTGTATAGATTTTTAGATATTAATTTTTACTTCAGATTATATATTATTTTATTTAACTTTTTTTTATATACTATTTGTTTTTAAGAAACATATGTATATTTGGTTAACTTATATTTTTTCAGTTAGTTTTATATTACGTTGAGACTTTCAGTTTTTTAAGTTTATATATATTTTTGTTTTTTTTCATATATATACTTTTTATTTTTAAGTTTAATATATACATATACTTTAGGTTGATTTACAGTAGTATATATACTTTTGGTTTAGAAGTGAGTCATCATTGTTAATATTACTACTTTTCGGTTTTGTCTATATATGTACAACTTACAGTTTTCATTTTTAATATGTATGGAGACTATTAGTTAGTTTTTATATATTACTTGCAGTTTTCTTTCGGATCATATATATAGATATATTACCACTATTAGTTTGATTTTATTTTATACAATTTACTGTTATACATATCATAGATATATATTACTATTAGTTTTAATTCTATATAATTTCGGTCAAATCTTGCACATTGCTTTGTTAATTTTTTAAGTTAGACATTATATAATATTAATTTTATATGTATTTATATTTCTTTAGGTTAATGAAATATATATATATATATATATATATATATATATTAATATTGTTTTCACATTTCATTTTATTTTTAGTTGTATTTCAATTTTGTACTAATACAAATTCATTGTGGATATCGAGTGTTTTGTTTTTAGCTTTTTATTTTTTTTAATTACTTTGATTTGATGTAAAAGAAAAAAATTGTAACATTGCTATAATAGTATTTTGGTTGTTGTTACCTTTCATTGCATTGCGACTTCGGATTTAAAATCCAATTTAACTTTTGAAAATCGCTTGGGCGCATAGATTTTGCTCGGCTTCTTATAGAGTAATTCATACATGAATCCGCTCTAAGTTAACTTAAAACTAAATTCAGTTTGCTCTCGATTTCGGATGGCTTTCAGTCCCGTGGCTTACTCTTGGGCCTTCTTACAATGAGCTTTTAAGCAATACCAACTTAATTTTCAATAATTTCGAACATTTGAACATTAATCTCTTTTTATTTAATTTTAAACCATTTTCATAAAATTGGAAGAAAAAGATTATCCTGGAGGGAATATCCAGTTATAATCCCGAATATTTGGCTCAAGCTGTAAGAGCTTATAAGCCGTTAATATTCGTCTTCTCTTTAACACTCTAATATTCAAATCGTTTTCTAAATAAAATGTGAAGAAAAAGATTATCCTGGAGGGAATATCCAGTTATAATCCCGAATATTAGGCTCAAGCTGTAAGAGCTTGCAAACCATAAATATTTGTCTTCCCTTCTACACTCTAATATTCAAATCGTTTTCTAAATAAAGCGTGAAGAAAAAGATTATCCTGGAGGAAATATCCAGTTATAATCCCGAATATTAGGCTCAAGCTGTAAGAGCTTGCAGGCCATAAATATTTGTCTTCCCTCTAAAACATTCATAAATATTCGAACCATTTTCTTAGCAATATGGGAAAGAAACAGACTGCCTGGGTGGAATGTCCAGACGTAGTCCCGAGTACTAGACCCAAGCTGTAAGAGCTTGCAAGTCATAAGTGCTCGTCTTTCAAACTCCAAAATACTTAATTCCTATCTTAACCTCTTTCAATAAAGATGGAAATGGAACATGGTGTATACCGTGCACTCCTGAGATTAAGATTCGAGGCGGATGCTACGCCTATCTTAACTCTCGCCATCGACTAAAATTGTCAATGCGGTTTCTTCAAACCTTTTCTCAATCAAATCTAAAAATACTTAATCTTTATTAAACACTTTTGCCAATAAAGATGGAAATGGAACATGGTGTATACCGTGCACTCCTGAGGCTAGGATTCGAGATGTATATCTCGCTCATCCAAGTTCTCGCCATTACTCAAAAATACATCCAACCAATTAAACTCTTTTCTCGTCGTTGTGCGACTAATCAAAGAACCTTTTTCATAAATGAAAGATATATTATCTTAAGTGATACAAAACAATGTTTCGGCCACGATTGTTGAGTAGAGATAAATGACGCTTTTCCGAATGTAGATTTATAAATCCGTTCGATGTGTGGTATGCGTCCACTCCTCATCTGTTTTGGGTAAAACAATGTTTTCGTCGATTAATACAATATAGCTTTCGCTAAAATCGACCAACAAACAAACATTTTTCTACCCAGAACTACGTAAGCCTTGATTTCTCTATTGAGATACGTAGGAGCGGGATTTGTAAATCTTGTCAGGCCCACTAATAAAAAACTTAGGTTTAGTCCTTCGTCAAAAATCCAAAAACATTCTCTTTTCATCCTTTCTTTCTTTCCCACCTAATAATTCGAAAAGCCTAATATTTCAACTAACACTAACGCACACAATTAACCTAATGGTTCCCGTTGAGTACAACGGACGTGAGGGGTGCTAATACCTTCCCCTTGCGTAATCGACTCCCGAACCCTGATATTGGTTGCGATGACCGTATCTTATCCTTTCTTTTCTTTTAGGGGTTTTATCGATATTTTCCCTTTCCCATTTTTGGGAATAAATAAAGTTCGGTGGCGACTCTGTTCAGTCCATCATTGCGAGCGTGCGATTGCGCTTCGCTTTAAAGTCGTATCCCCATTTTTTTCGAGGTGCGACACATCCCTAGAACCACCAAGACCGTGGTTGGAGACCCCCTCTAAATTGACACCACTATTAGTAGCTGAAGCCCGCTCGAGCTTCTCCACTTTATCAGCAAGTGCTTTTTGCCCCACGGCAAACCCTTGCATAACATTGATCAGTTCGTTCATTTTCTCCTTCAGCTCAAGAATATCCGTGTTGGGTAGATCCATCAGCCTGGATGTGTTGCGTCTAGTAGGGTATCTGTGTGGACGTGTTGTGTGCAGAGGAATGATTCTACGTGCGCGAGCAATGATTCCTGAAATAATCAAGCACGTTAGAAACCGACACCTGCAAAATAGAAGACAAGTTATTATGATTATGCATGAATGCAATGTCTATCCATATGAGGAACCCTCTGTCTTTCGATCCTGATTTCATCGAGACAGATAATAATCCGGCAGCAATATTCTGACATTCATCGATTGATTTTGACATACAAACCATAGAATCATGATTTAGCAAAGATATCACCCAACCACGTGTGTGCTGTGTGAGTAAAGCATGACAAAGCAAATAAAGCTTGAAGATCGATCAATTGAATGAAAATAACCACTGTATATCAAAAGTGCACAATATGTGCGAGAGTCATACATCGAGTCTGATACGAATCAAATTACAATTCTTCAAAAACAGAAAGGAAATACAAGCAAGTGAATTCCGTCAATAGGCCTGACGGTAATTCAACACAAATAAGAGAGGTCTAAACTGACGAAGGTCCCACAGAAGGCCCTACATCATCAACCATCCTGGTAAACTTCGCGGCGAACCTGAGCCCAGTGTTCTCCTGCTGCAATCTCCCCACCTCCTTCTGGTGAATCTTCATATGTCGGAAGTAATGATCCCTCTCAGCAAGATAATGATCTCTCTCGGCAATATAATGATCTCTCTCAGCAATATACTGATCTCTCTCAGCAATGATCTTCACGTTCTCTGCTTCCTTAATCTTCAGCTTTGCCTCCCACTCAGCGATAAGGACTCTGACTCTGTCTTCCCTCTGATCCCTCACAAGGATTTGTCTCCTCTTCTCATCTTCAATGACCTTCGAAGCTCTAGCCAACCTCTCCTTGGTGATGTCGTGTTCCCTCGTGGATGACTCTAAAGCTTGGCTGACCTTGCCATAATAAGCGGTGTCTATCTCAAAGCGCTTCACCACAATAGCATGTCTCTTATCCTGGTCTTCCATTTTCCCTTTGATTTCCTGATTAGCCATTTGGACTCTAGCAACACTCATCTCCAATTCAGTCTTCTCTGCATGCAGCTGATCTCTCTCCCTCTTCATCTCTAGGAACTCTTCCATACTGACAGAAGAATGAGATTCCTCAATCAACGGATACCAAGGATCACCCACAGGAAATGGTAGACGAGTGAACTCCACTCTCTTGCTGAGCCAATCATCAAACGGAGGAAAAGACCTGTTATTAGCTCTACCCCAAGAAAACTTGCCTTTCCTTTGAATGATGCGCCATGCGTCAGACACTTGCCTCAACCGTGACTGGTTACCCTCAACCGGGAAGTAGAAAGTTTCCTGAATCTCACTCTTGAGAGGAGGAACCTCCATAGCGAATCCCATTTGTCTCTTAAGAAGCGTCGGGTTATAATTAATGCAACCCTGAACTCCTATAAGAGGCACATTGGGAAAACCCCCACAACTGCAAATGAAATCTTGTCCAACCCCACTACTCTGAGACCAAACTATGTCTTTGGCCCGCAAACCCATCAACTTGGTCGCCCAATTTACAGTATGGTCAAGAAGAACAAAAGCACCCCTAGAAGGCAAATATCCCATAAACCATTTGTATAGTAGCTGAGCACAACATCTGATCAATCCCCCACGCCGCTTCTCATTCCTGTTATGGACCGAGTAATAAACATCCCCAACCAGAGTAGGAATAAGATTCTTCTGAGCAAACAAACGGATGGCATTAATATCCACGAAGTTCTTCTGGTTAGGGAACAAGATGATTCCATAAATGCTCACAGCAATCAAAGCACAAACATCTTTCCAAACACCCAAATCAGCATACTCCTTGGCTTTAGCCTCCAAGAAACTTAGATGAAAACCAGGAAACTTTCCCTTCTCCTTCAGACCTCCTTTAGTCACTTCGGGGCTCAAATAAAGAGCACGAGAGATCCCCCCAACATCAGGTTCTTCCTTAATAGCATAGATAGGAACCTGATTTCTGATCTGAATGCCCAAGATACCAACATAGTCCTCCATCAAAGGCCCCAATAAGTAATCCGGGAAGACGAAACATCTCAAACCAGGGTCATAAAACTGGAGAAGAGTATGGATGGCACTCCTATCCCTGTCAGTGAGCCTGAAAACCATCTTCAGAATACCACCATACGTCTCACGGAACATCCCCACGTGGTCAGGTGTAATCAATGCTATCATATCCTTTAGCACACTGATCTCTGGATCAAAGAAGCTGTAGACAACATCGCCCTTCAAACCAGGCCTCATGTCTGAGCAAAGAAGTCTCTCAACCAGGATTTCAATCAAGAATGTCCCCTGCATATGGATAAACATGAGTTAGATGCGGATAAATGCAAAATGAGAATGATGCTGATGTATGAATGCAATGCATTGTGCCATCCTCCAAGTCATTTGATCATCAACTGTACAGAAGCCCCGGTCTCTGAATTGATCACAACCATCTGAGGTACTAAGTAACCACAAATCCGACTTGGGGTTCCGAAATAAACGGAACGGAAGGATACATCACCATCATCACCATCATCACAGAGAAAACACTGAACTGATAGCCACAACAATCTCTGAATCAACCCAGGGAATCCTGAAATAAACGGATCCCCACTGATAAATACCACGGACAGAACTCCAGCGTCTCAGAAATAAATATCCATAAATCCGACTTATAAACAGGACTCTGACCAATAACTGAACCATTAGTCACCATCACAGTCACCATCAGAACATTGTTGGTGTAAGCCCAAGAGGCCAATATTTTTTGGTACTTGTATCGAATTATTTATTAATAATAAAAGGAATTTTCTTTATTATGATTGATTAATAAAGTCCCTAGAATAGATAGTCCGTTTAATGTATTAAGTGTGACTTAATCATGAGAACACATTAAACATAAGGACACTGTTCTTAAAGTATCCGTAGTCGAGCTTTAATGTGAAGTGGGATAACATTAAAGCATTAAGATTATTATGTTTGTAGACTGATGATCACATCTCATGGATCATGGATAAAGAGTTATCAAGTCTTAAACATAGGTATGAATATTAGGAGTAATATTTATACCGGATTGACCCGCTATGAGAATACTATATAGAAAGTTATGAAAAGTGTCATAAGTTATTCTCATGGTGATAATAGTGTATACCACTCTTCGACCTGAAACCACTATGGATCCTAGATGTAGAGTCGAGTGCTTTATTGCTGATCCAACGTTGTCCGTAACTAGATAACCATAAAGACAGTTGATGGGTACTCCACGAAGCATGCTGAGGGACATGAGTGTCCTAGATGGAATTTGCCAATCCTGCGTAACAGGATAAATGTCTATGGGCCCAATATTGAACTGGACAAGGGTGACACGGTCTATACCTTGTGTTCAATATAGACATAAGGGCAAAGGGGTAATTATACACATAATTATTATCACAGGAGGTTTTGTCAGATCACATGACATTTTCGTGACTTGGGTAGCAGTGATGTGTTGCTAGATACCGCTCACTGTTTATTATGTTAAATGTGTGATTTAATATAATTGCCAACGTCGCGAAAACCTATAGGGTCACACACAAAGGACGGATTGATGAGAGATATAATAATTAAGGAACATCGTAAGGTACGGTGTACTTAAGTAGAATACGAAATATGGTAAGGTACCAAGTACTTAAGTGATTTTGGCATATTATGAGATATAGGCCAAAATGCACTTAAGTGGGCTTTTTGGCTTGAAGCCCACACAAGTGGTTCTATAAATAGAGCTCTTGTGCAGAAGCTTTGTATGGGAATACAACACAACTGAAGAGTTGGAATTTCGTATCTCTCTCTCACTCAAAGCCTTCACTCATAACAGCTAGCACTGCGATTGAAGGAATCCGTTCGTGTGGACTGAGTAGAGACGTTGTCATCGTTCAACGTTCGTGATCGCCCCGTGGATCTGTATCAAAGGTTTTGATCATTATCAGAGATCTGCACCAAAGGTTTGAATCGCCACAAGAGGTAACGATTCTATCACTGATCATGCTCATTCGTAAGGATCACTAAATGGAGAAATTTTTAAATTCCGCTGCGCCTTGGATGGCCATTCTCCTACAGTGGTATCAGAGCCACTTACGAAACCATGAATCTGATATCTGTTTTTGTTATGTAATAATATGATTAAAACAGAATGAATCAAAGGTTAAATTGAGATCGATCAAGTTACATATATGTGATATATGTAACCCTGATGCAAAATACATTATATATGATATAATGTTCTTGTTTCGTTCATTCAAAAACCTCGATGATTGTTTTCCTTTGAGCGATCAATGGTCGTTTGCTTCTTGATCCGACATTAGTATGGTGAAGCAATGACGTGTTGATCAATCATACTGAATTAACAATCGAGACGTGTTTGACGGTCTGAAATTGGTGCATTAGGGTTAGTGACGGCACAAGGGTTGTGTTGTCAGAGAGTTACGCGATTGGGGTTTGAACGCACAAGAGTTGTGCTCCCTAAACACTTTTTGGAACAGTGTTAACCGGTTAACGCGTATGGTTAACCGGTTAACGAAATGCGAAATAATTTTTTGAGATTTTCAAACAGTGTTAACCGGTTAACGCATTTGGTTAACCGGTTAACGCAAGGCGGAAAACAATTTTCCAAGACATTTTCAAACAGTGTTAACCGGTTAACGCATTTGGTTAACCGGTTAACGCAAGGCAGAAAACAATTTTTTCAGATTTCAAAACAGTGTTAACCGGTTAACGCAAGGAAATTTTCGCCCATTCGGCTAACTCAGTGCTTTAAAAGTGTCAAGTGTTGATACAAAAAGCGACATCGATTTTAAATGAATTGTTCATTAAAATGTGATGATCGGTCGTCGAAATTTAATTTGATTTTAATTAATTAAAGGAATTAATTATAATAATAATAAAGTGTTTATTATTGTCTTGTGGTGATCGGTTATGGCCTTAGTTTTCCTTTGTTTTGTTTTGGGTTTTTTTTAAAATACGACCTGCGTGTCGTGCCTCTCTCTTAATCTCCCAAATGTAACTTCTTTTCTCATCTCACTCCCTCGTATGTAAAACGAGTTTCTTTCATGTAATGTAATGATATGAAGAAAGCAAAGAAGTCAATGCCAAAGGAGGACAACCTTGAAGATCTTGCTTGGAGAAGCTTAGATCGTTGTAGGTTAGCTTAGGTTCTCTCATTGGCTTGGGAGAACAATTGCGCTAGGGGCCATAACTGTTTCATTTTGTTTGTATGTATGTTGATGCATGTGAATGTATGTTGATGCATGTGAGAGACGGTTTATATGATAAACAAGCCGGTGAGATCAGAAAAATTGCAATTCCCTCAAAACTAAATATTAAGTTTTAAGCTTTCCAAGTTTTAACACTCATCAAGACTAGTATCGAATAATGTAGGTTTCGCCTACGCGAGGTGCATGTTCTATATTAGTAAGGTGCGATGGGATAATTGTAATATCCAACTGTTAAAACAATGGGTCAAACTTAACTAAACAAATTATAATAAGATTATATATATGTTTAGAAGCAAGAGTTGGGAATGATCCATATGATGGATTTGAATAAGGAGTTATTCACCCAACTGTAATTTTCGAGAGTTGTATGAGATACAATTGGAAGGAGTTCCTACCTAAATAACCTAGTTTTGTGTAATCCGCCTACGCGGACTTAGAACGAAGTGAAATATGGATCTCGACCCACTAGAAAATCTTCAAACGGGATTTTCCGAATCAGATGATGAGGGTCATTTGTTTTGAGTAAAATAGTGGGAGCATGTTTAATTAAAGGCCTAATTGAATATGTCAATGATACTTATATTTTCATTAATCCTTATGTAGATTACCATGACAGCAAACACCTCTAACAACATCCTGCGATCAATCCTTGATAAGGAAAAATTGTCTGGGACAAATTTTCTGGATTGGCACCGAAACCTGAGGATTGTCCTCAAACATGATAAAAAGCTGTATGTCTTGGAGACACCTGTTCCTGAAGAGGAACCTCCTAGTTCTGCACCTAAGGCAGAAAGAGATGCTTATAAGAAGCATGTCGATGATGCCAATGAAACTGCTTGTCTCATGCTGGCTACCATGAACTCAGAATTGCAAAAGCAACATGAGAACATGTCAGCGTTCGATATGATCGAACACCTGAAGTTGCTCTATCAAGAGCAAGCAAGGCATGAGAGGTTTGAAGTTTCAAAATCCCTTTTTCAAAGCAAGTTAGCTAAGGGAGCCCCTGTAGGTCCCCATGTACTCAAGATGATTGGGTATGTGGAAAACCTTGAGAGATTGGGTTTTCCCCTCGAAAAGGAACTTGCAACTGATTTGATCTTGCAATCGTTGCCAGATAGTTTCAGTCAATTTGTCCTAAATTTCAATATGATTGATATGGACAAATCTCTTCCTGAACTGCTCGCCATGATAAGAACTGCCGAGCAGAATCTGAAGTCAAAAGAGAAGTCCATTCTGATGATCGGAAATGGAAAGAGACAGAACAAAAGGCCCACTAAGCATAGTGATAAGGGGAAGGGCAAGGAAGTTGCCAATCCCAGACCCACTTCTGCTTTGAAGCCTAGTGGAGGCATAGCAAAAGAAGGCACCTGCTTCCATTGCGGTAAGACCGGACACTGGAAGAGGAACTGCCCAAAGTACCTGAAAGATAAGAAGAATGGAGTAGAGACTTCAACTTCAGGTAATTTTGTTATTAATTTATCTACTTCTACATCATGAGTATTAGATACTGGATGCGGTTCTCACATTTGTACAAATGTGCAGGAACTAAAAAGGAGTAGAGATTTGGCAAAAGGTGAAGTCGACCTACGAGTTGGCTATGGAGCAAAGGTTGCTGCTTTAGCCGTAGGAACTTTTGTATTGACTTTACCTAGTGGTTTAATAATTCAGTTAGAGAACTGTTATTATGTACCTGCAATTAGCAGGAATATTATTTCCATTGCTTGTTTGGACAAGTTTGGTTTTTCATTTATAATAAAGAACAATTGTTGCTCAATTTATTTGAATGATATATTCTATGCTACTGCACAAATGAACAATGGACTATATGTCCTTGATCTTGAAATGCCTATTAATAACATTAATACAAAAGGGTGAAACCTAACGAGTTAAAACCAACTAGGTAAGAATATTAAAACTCTTCGATCAGATCGAAGTGATGAGTATTTAATCCTAGAGTTTGATGACCATCTGAAAGAGTGTGGGATCCTATCCCAACTTACTCCTCCTGGAACATCCCAATGGAAGGATGTATCTGAGAGAAGAAATCGAACCCTGTTGGACATGGTCCGATTCATGATGAGTCACACCAATCTTCCAAACTCCTTTTGAGGACATACACCATTAACATCAGCTTACACACTTAACCGTGTTCCATCCAAAAGGTTGAAAAGACACCATATGAGATATGGAGTGGTAAGAGACCACATATGTCTTACATGAAGATTTGGGGTTGCGAAGTTTATGTGAAACGACAAATTTCAACTAAGCTTGAGCCCAAATCTGACAAATGCTTATTTGTGGAGTATCCTAAAGAAACAAGAGGATATTATTTCTACAATCCTTCTGAGGGCAAAGTGTTTGTCGCTCAAACTTGAGTTTTCCTAGAAAGGGATTTTATTTCCAAAAGAATCAGTGGGAGGAAAGTAGAGCTTGAAGAAATTCAAGAATCACAAAGTATCGATATACCTATGGAGGAACTAGAGCAGGAAACACAAGTAGTTGTGTAAGAGCAACCTGCTCAAGTAGAACAAGACCAGCGTAGGTCAGGCAGGATACGTCACCTACCTGAGATATATGGATATCTGATCTAGGTGATGTATTACTCATGGATCAAGATGAGTCTGTGACCTACTCATGGAATCTTTGTTTTGATGAAACAGTAAAACTGTATGGATTCATCAAGAACGAAGATGAGCCTTGTGTCTACAAGAAGGTTAGTGGGAGCATGATCGTATTCCTGGTATTATATGTAGGTGACATATTACTCATTGGAATCCATATCCCTACCCTGCAACAAGTAAAGTCTTGGTTGGGGAAATGCTTTTCTATGAAGGACCTAGGTGAAGCAACCTATATATTAGGAATCAGAATCTATAGAGATAGATCACAAAACTGCTAGGCCTAAGTCAGAGTACATACATAGACAAAGTGCTGAGACGCTTTAATATGAATGATTCCAATCTGGTTATGTGTTTTGCTTAAATGGTGGCACTGTGAGCTTGAAAAGTTCAACGCAAGATGCAGTTGCTGATTCTACAACTGAGGCCGAGTATATTGCTGCCTTAAGTGCAGCAAAGGAAGCTGTTTGGATCAATAAACTTGGCATAGTCCCTAGCATTGTGGATCCCATTGGTCTCTATTATGATAACAATGGTGTTATCGCACAAGCTAAGGAGCCTAGATCTCACCAACGATCCAAACACATACTTAGGCGTTGTGCGAAAATATGTAAAGTACCTACACTTGACAATGTCGCTGACCCACTGACAAAGCCTCTTGCGCAGCAGAAGCATGACGGCCATACTAGATCAATGGGCATACGGGGTATGCATGATTGGCTCTAGTGCTAGTGGGAGATTGTTGGTGTAAGCCCTAGAGGCCAATATTTTTTGGTACTTGTATCGAATTATTTATTAATAATAAAAGGCATTTTCTTTATTATGATTGATTAATAAAGTCCCTAGAATAGATAGTCCGTTTAATGTATTAAGTGTGACTTAATCATGAGAACACATTAAACATAAGGACACTGTTCTTAAAGTATCCGTAGTCGAGCTTTAATGTGAAGTGGGATAACATTAAAGCATTAAGATTATTATGTTTGTAGACTGATGATCACATCTCATGGATCATGGATAAAGAGTTATCAAGTCTTAAACATAGGTATGAATATTAGGAGTAATATTTATACCGGATTGACCCGCTATGAGAATACTATATAGAAAGTTATGCAAAGTGTCATAAGTTATTCTCATGGTGATAATAGTGTATACCACTCTTCGACCTGAAACCACTATGGATCCTAGATGTAGAGTCGAGTGCTTTATTGCTGATCCAACGTTGTCCGTAACTGGATAACCATAAAGACAGTTGATGGGTACTCCACGAAGCATGCTGAGGGACATGAGTGTCCTAGATGGAATTTGCCAATCCTGCTGTCATACGGTGAACTGGACTTTTGTTTTTAATCGCAATGTCGCGGATAGCAAGAGTCGCCACCGACTTTTCTTTTATCCAATAAGGAAAGGTGGAAAAGAACAGGAAAGACCTCAATAGATTTTGGGTTCGGGAGGTACATTATACAAAGGGAAGGTGTTAGCACCCTTTGTATCCATGGTTATCCATGGGCTCTTAATTACTGGATCACTTATATTTTTGTCTGAAAAGTGTCGGTGAATTGCTTAAAAAATGTTTGAAAGAGAGTTTAACTTTGTAATGATTCTCGTATGAATGTATACAAAGTATTTATCTCATTTGATTTTGAAAATGGTTTAGAAAAATATAACTCGGTAATGATTCTAGTATGAATGTATACCAAGTGGTGATTTTCTAGGATTTGTAAAGTGTAAAGTGTGAGGGGTGGAAAATGTTTTAGGTTATGATCCAGTAATTGAGAGTTATACCTTCCTGAGGTCGTTATGGGCATTTCCTATCCTTATGAGGGTAAAACTGTCCTTACTATTGAGAAGTAAGTAATCTTACCCTTTGGATGTTTAAGGGTCACCGTAGGGTCATCGATAGGTCATTGAAGGCAACAGTTGTAAGGATACCTTAGCATTCGAAGGGACGATCATCATTTAACCGTAGGCTACACCGAAGGGTCATCGAGGGACAAAATCGTATTTTCGAAGGCAACATCCGAGGGACCATGATTTATTTTATGATGATTTAATCGAAGGGTCTTTGCTAAGTGTATCCCTACATTCGCGGGACATGACCGTAATACCGTAATCGTGGGGTAATAAAGAGAGGTCCGATATCATTTATTTAGAGTCCATATTTTAAAGTTAATTAGGTGATTGGGATGATTCCGCATTAAAATCAATACATTAAAATCAATACATTAAGAATTAATACATTAAAATTAATTAGGCAATCAATATGAATCTTCACATTAAAGTGAAGTAATTTGGAATCCATCTCCACGAAGGTCTCCCACACGTAAAGTGGAGTACCTAGCCGGCCACTTCATTGGGGATATGAAAGCTTTTACACCATTCAACGCACGGGTTAGAGTATTAGGATAAAATATGATTTGACTATTACCATAAAATGCACATAACAGTTTATGAGTTCAAGCCAAACGATGCAAAATCATAATTAAATACACATAAAATAGAACAGCAAAGGGACAAAGCAGTCACTGTCCCGTTCGCCTCTGCTTCGCCTAGCGAAGGCTCGCTGCAGGCTCGCTTAGCGATGAGCTAGCGAGCGGCCACGGGTTTGGAGCTTGGCAGCAGCATGACTTCCGACAACCTGTACTATTATGGCATTCGATCACAGGCATAGCATATAGAAATATACAGGATGTTCATACTTAGATTCACATACGAAATTAGACTACATCAAACTTTAATCGGAATGCATCATGTAGGTAAGGAATATCAATTGGAAACGTAAAACAGCGGTGATACGCAAACCTGTGTGCAATTGCAAGATTGAGAGGGATTGACTGTTTGGAGACCGGATTGAGTTGGGCGGCGGGAGTTTCGGCGCGGGTGAGCGGCCTTCAGGGTTTCCGTCTTCCGAACTCTTTGGATCCGCAGGGTTTCGGTGCTAGGGTTTCCATCCTTTTCCGCCCGTCTTCGTCTGTGTCTGTTTCGTGGCAGAGGAGCTGGTATTTATAGTAGCAGTGGTGGTGACCTAATTGGGCTTAAAATGAGGTCCAAAACTTCAGATTTTCGCAAGCTTCGCTAGGCGAAGGAATTGCTCGCCTAGCGAGCAAACTATTCTGGGCTTTTTTCTGGATCTGATGCTTCGCTGGGCGAGTGTCATGACGAAGTGTTCGCTAGGCGAAGGAATTGCTCGCCTAGCGAGCAAGCTAGTTTGGGCCACTTTTGAACTGGGCCTGTTGTGAGCTGGGCTTTTGCCCATTTGATGTCAGTGCCTTGCAGAACAAGTCGGAACGCCTTGAAAGATGCCTTGTAATATCAACGGGCAAATTTTGGGGTATGACAGCTGCCCCTGTTCAATATTCTTGAACCGAGAGAGTAGAATGGTATGTGCACCATTCGTGGTCTGGAGGTGGAAGATTATTGAACACTAGAATGCCCCGAAAATTTGCGCTTGTCAATTAGTCTTGACGGAGATGGGCTTAAAGATGCCATCCAGGTAGCTTGATGAGGAGATTTCCAGATTGCGTCGTACGTTAGACGATATCTGGAGACATGGGTGTCACACCGGGTCATACGCTAGACCATATAGTGAGTCATCCATTATGCTGTCGACTTCGCTGGGGAGTCAGAGTATGCTATATACTGCTGGGGATAAGGGATCAGAATGGATCATACGCTAGATCATATCTGAGTACCAGAGTGAGCTGTTCGTTAGGCGGATGACTTTGATGGGGATGAAAGATCAGAATGGATCGTACGCCAGATCGTCTCTGAGTTGCAGAATGAGCCGTCCGTTAGGCTGAATCCGCTGAAAAGGGAGTAGTCGTATACTAGACTACCATTCAGAAATGTACCTGTCCGAAGGTAGCATCTGAGTAACAGAATGAGCCGTCTGTTAGGCTGAATCTGCATTAAAGGGAGTAGTCGTATACTAGACTACCATTCAGAAATGTACCTGTCCGAAGGTAGCATCTGAGTAAGGGAGTAGCCGTATACTAGACTACCATTCAGAAATGTACCTGTCCGAAGGTAGCATCTGAGTAAGGGAGTAGCCGTATACTAGACTACCATTCAGAAATGTACCTGTCCGAAGGTAGCATCTGAGTAAGGGAGTAGCCGTATACTAGACTACCATTCAGAAATGTACCTGTCCGAAGGTAGCATCTGAGTAAGGGAGTAGTCGTATACTAGACTACCATTCAGAAATGTACCTGTCCGAAGGTAGCATCTGAGTAAGGGAGTAGCCGTATACTAGACTACCATTCAGAAATGTACCTGTCCGAAGGTAGCATCTGAGTAAGGGAGTAGCCGTATACTAGACTACCATTCAGAAATGTACCTGTCCGAAGGTAGCATCTGAGTAAGGGAGTAGCCGTATACTAGACTACCATTCAGAAATGTACCTGTCCGAAGGTAGCATCTGAGTAAGGGAGTAGCCGTATACTAGACTACCATTCAGAAATGTACCTGTCCGAAGGTAGCATCTGAGTAAGGGAGTAGTCGTATACTAGACTACCATTCAGAAATGTACCTGTCCGAAGGTAGCATCTGAGTAAGGGAGTAGTCGTATACTAGACTACCATTCAGGAATGTACCTGTCCGAAGGTAGCATCTGAGTAAGGGAGTAACCGTATACTAGACTACCATTCAGAAATGTACCTGTCCGAAGGTAGCATCTGAATAAGGGAGTAGCCGTATACTAGACTACCATTCAGAAATGTACCTGTCCGAAGGTAGCATCTGAGGAGATGAAGGTCTAACTTGGTCGTACATTAAACCTTACTTGAGTTGTTGAAGATCAGAGTGGATCGTATGCTAGATCGCATCTGAGTTGTTGAAGATCAGAATGGATCATACGTTAGATCGTATCTGAGTTGTTGAAGATCAGAATGGATCATACGTTAGATCGTATCTGAGTTGTTGAAGATCAGAATGGATCATACGTTAGATCGTATCTGAGTTGTTGAAGGTCAGAATGGATCATGCGTTAGATCGTATCTGAGTTGTTGAAGGTCAGAATGGATCGTGCGTTAGATCGTATTTGAGTTGAAGGAGTCATATGTTGAGATGAATCAGGATGAACCGTACGCTAGGCTATATCTGATAGTATTTGTGTATGCTGTATTTGCGATAAATGTCTGGGATGGGCTTAGAGATGCCACCATTTGGAGGATGTCAGAATGAATGTTGACATGGAGTATATCTGAAAGCCGTATTTGTAATTGATAAGGATGTCCGTCTGAATGGATCTTTATTTTGACTGTATCAGGAGGATAATTAACCTGAAAAATGAAGTTAGTTTCATGCAATGTCATGATGCATGAGATGTTTTATGCTTGCGGACCTGGTATGCATGTGTATGCATGTATATGTTATGAAATGATGTAAAGTATATGATGCGGAATGAAGTAAATGTGAGCATTGTATGCAGGTATGTAATATGAAGTGATGTAATGAATGCACTATGCGTCTGAACATTCCTCCAGGGAACACTACTGGGGAGATAAATCTCAGTCTGCCGGTCGGAGACATTGGTATTGATGACCCTGTCTCGGCTGGGGGATGCTTGATTTCTGTCTGACGGTGAAAACACTCCACAGAGTCTGGCTGGGGATGGAAAAGATGACCCATTTGTCTAGTAATGCCACTCTCTTCTGGGGAATAATTGGCGTTGCCGGGGAATCGAATTAGCAATGGATTCATTGGAAAGCATGGTTAGACCTTCTCCTTGGTCCTGAAGTCTCGTAGTAATTGCAATTTCCATTTTAGGCATGTATTTTTGATAAACATTGATCATATTCAAATGCATATATCAATTCAAATTAAATCAATGGACGTTTATGCAAACAAAATAGAGAAAGTAAAACAAAAGCATTTTTTTTTGAAACAGAATTGTATTGATTTAGAAAGAGGGCCTATAAACAGGCAATTTGTGTACAAGGAGACAGAAATCCTAGTAAGAGGAAATCGTCAAGAAACGAAGACAAAGCTATGCAGAAAAAGTCCTGTTGATTTTAATTCCACTACTGTCATTATGTCTTCAAGCCTCTCATCTCCTGCTGTCAGATGAAAGTGATTGGCTTGTTCAGTCCCTTGAACTTGGTTGAAGCAGACAGAGAACGGGGCATAGTCACACGCTTTAATCCCTAATTTTTGCCTGGACCGCCTTTTCAGGTTTTCAGTCCACCGGGATACCCTTTTTTTGCTCAAGCCGCCTTTTCAGGTTTTCGACTTGCCGGGTGTATGTCTTTATATGTTTATCCCTAATTTTTTGCCCGAACCCTTTTGGTTCGCCGGGATGCCCTTACTTTTGCCTAGGTACGTCGACCTAGCGGGTCTCTTTTATGCGTAGTATTTTTTAACTATGTCAGCGTTCACAGGATGCGGGAACTCTTCGCCATCCATTGTAGCAAGCATCATGGCTCCACCAGAGAATACCTTCTTAACTACAAATGGCCCTTCGTGTGTGGGAGTCCATTTGCCTCTGGGATCACCTTGTGGTAGAATGATACGCTTGACCACCAAGGCGCCAAGTTGGTACACCTGTCTCTTGACCTTTTTGTTAAATGCTTGGGTCATGCGCTTCTGATATATCTGCCTATGACAAACAGCCGCAAGTCTCTTTTCATCAATCAGATTTATCTGATCGAGTCGAGTTTGAATCCATTCATCCTCATCTAAGCCTGCATCTTTCGCAATTCTTAGAGAGGGAATCTGAACTTCCACTGGTAAAACGGCTTCCATTCCATAGACTAAAGAGAAAGGGGTTGCCCCTGTCGAAGTGCGGTAACCATGAAGAGAAAAAGGTAACATCTCCTGCCGGTCTTTGTATATTACTGTTATATTCTTGATATTGTTAGCAGCCTCCACGGCGCCGTTCGTCTTTGGCCGGTACGGAGAAGAGTTATGGTGCTTTATTTTGAACTGCGTGTAGAGTTCAGTTTAGTACCATTATCAGTGATAACTCTCTCAGGAGACAGCAGGTTTCTCAAGTAGATATTTGATAGAATCCATCTTAGAAATCAATAAAGTGGTATGATTCAACATATACTGTCTTAGTCGGCGAGCAGCCTAAGCCAAAGCACAGTAAGCTTTCTCGAGCTGTGAGTATCTTGTTTCACAGTCGGTACCTTTTGCTAAGGCAGTGTATGGCATGCTCTTTTCGACCAGACTCGTCATGTTGCCCCAGCACACCCTATTGAATTTTCTAACACGGTCAAATACATAGTTAGAGGTCTTCCTTCAACTGGTGATATCAGGATGGGAGGTTCTGGGAGATACTTCTTGATTTTGTCATTCATCATTCCATACCATCTCTCGATTTTTCTTTTTTAGTAATTTGAAAATGGGTTTGTAGGTAGCAGTCAAGTGTGGAATGAATCGGGCAATGTAATTCAAGGGTCCCAAGAAACCTCTGACTTCTCTCTTGTCTATTTCAGTACCCAGATTTACAATTTCAATTGATTCCTCATGCGGCTGTATGGTCTTTTCTTCTTGTAGTACCAGTCTGGCAAGTTCTCCAGGGACTTCACAATCTTCCTCGCTTCCATCCTCGGCTTGGTAGATCGGATTTTCAAAGTCATAATGAACAGTAGCAGAGTCATTACCAACAGGATCCAGAGTGGATATGGATCGGCAAATTGTTACGTGAGTGTGTGCAAGAAAACATAGCTTGTTTGAAAAATGACAGGAAAGATAAAGAGCGCAATATTTGAATGCAAAAAGTCCATTGATTTATTGAATATGAATATGCTTATGAAAATGACAAACCCTTAAAATTAGCTATTATGCCCCGGGTATAGACATAATGCTTTTGAAATACTAAAATAGCAATAACAATTACTCTCGACTAAAGGAAATCGGGATAGTGTCTTCAGCCTTCCAATTGTCGAGTCCGTCACCAATTGTTGGGGAAATCCAGCTATCCAAGTCACAATCGTTATCAGTATCTTCCACGGCGTTGACAGTCTCGCCCTGATTAGGCAGAGGAGCAGTGATGCCATTAGGAGTCTCCGGAGGATCAAAGATAGTCGCCTGTATCTTCCCACTTCGAATGCCACTTTCAACATGTTCACCTGTTAATATAAGTTCAGTGAAACCCAATGAGGAACTCCTCAATAGATGGCTGTAGAATGGGCCAGTCAGTGTGCTCATGAACATGTCCACTAATTCTCGATCAGTCATAGGGGGTTTGACTCTGCCAGCCAAATCTCTCCACTTTTGAGCATATTCTTTGAAACTTTCTTTAGATCCCATAGTCATATTCTGCAACTGTAGCCGAGTAGGCGCTAGTTCAGAATTATACTGGTACTGTTTATAGAAAGCAGTTGCTAAATCAATCCATGTGTGGATGTCAGAGCTCTCGAGCTGATAATACCACTCCAATTGTGTGCCAGACAGACTATCTTGGAAGAAATGGATCCAGAGCTTCTTATTAGTGGTATACGGCTGAATCTTTCTCACGTAAGCTCTCAGATGCATCTGAGGACAAGATGCCCCATCATACTGAGTGAAAGCGGGGACCTTGAATTTGCGAGGAATGATCACATCGGAGACTAGACCCAAACTTTCAAAATCCAGACCGGGCGCCTTCTGACCTTCCATAGCTAGCATGCGTTCTTCCAGCAACTTGTACTTGCCATCTTTTGGAGAGTACTGTTCATTCTCGTAATCTTCATCGTCATCCTCAGGGTTGAAAGGATCAGCATTCTCATCTTCTGAATCTGTCTCTGTTTCCTCTTCTTGATCCTTCGGAATTCTGATTTTGATTCCCGCAGCCTGTCCTTTAAGCCTTCTTCCCGGGTTAATGTAACTCACAGCTTTCTTGTCTTTCTTTTTCTCGAGCAAGAGAGCTTTCAGTTCCTCCTGCCCCCTGGATAAGTTCAAGATCATCTCCTGGAGTTGAGCATTCTGAGCATGGAGATCCTTGACAGTTTGTTCGAGGTCCATTTTTCTGTGTGGAGGAAAACCGTGAGAACACTGATCCCTTTAGAGTACCTGTTATGCTATGTTATGCTATGCAATGCATGAAATGTTTTCAAGGCCTTTTGGAATTTAACTTTGCATAAACTACCGAAAAGGGAAACTTTTTTTTTGTTTTTTTTTTTTGTTTTTTTTTTGTTTTTTTTCATACAAAACAGAGCAAAGTTAAATCCCTAAGTCCTTGAAATGGTTAGTACAATGTTATGATGTCATGATGTTATGATGTTATGATGTTATGAGGTTAAATAAATAACAAGCACAAGCAAGTCACACAACCATCATTCCTAGGTTTTAAGGCTTGCATGAGTTCCATAGGTAAGTACCCTCCCCACTGAAGTTTAGTTGGTTCAACCTGTCCTAGAATAGTAACCGGGTTCTAAAAGGATCTCCAATCATTGACCTTCCTTCAAGTCCACTTCAGTGCAACACCAAGTGGTTGACCGAAGCTTCCCTAAAGTCCAATCTCAAAGAGTGTAGTATCGAGTCTCAACCAACCCCAGTCGGAACCGAAGTCAGTTATCTCACTACTTTCTAATGGCTAGGATGAGTCAATTAGGGTTCTAAAGGTCTGGTTAATGCTTTGATGACACCACGCGAATGCCAAATTTTTCCTCAAGTAAACATGAGGAACATCAGGACATCCAAAGTGTCACATTAACCGTAGCCATCATTTTAACCATTCCAGTATACGCCGGATAATCGCGATGATCTATTGCTACTTACCTAAGGTACACTAGATCCGGGTGTAGGATCTTTCACTCAAAAATACCCAAGCAATCCCTTAAAAGTAAATCAGACAATTTGGAATAAGTGATCTTGTTTTTAAGGTAACCTCTCTTTTTAAAGTGTCCCCAGCAGAGTCGCCAGTTCTGTCATACGGTGAACTGGACTTTTGTTTTTTAATCGCAATGTCGCGGATAGCAAGAGTCGCCACCGACTTTTCTTTTATCCAATAAGGAAAGGTGGAAAAGAACAGGAAAGACCTCAATAGATTTTGGGTTCGGGAGGTACATTATACAAAGGGAAGGTGTTAGCACCCTTTGTATCCATGGTTATCCATGGGCTCTTAATTACTGGATCACTTATATTTTTGTCTGAAAAGTGTCGGTGAATTGCTTAAAAAATGTTTGAAAGAGAGTTTAACTTTGTAATGATTCTCGTATGAATGTATACAAAGTATTTATCTCATTTGATTTTGAAAATGGTTTAGAAAAATATAACTCGGTAATGATTCTAGTATGAATGTATACCAAGTGGTGATTTTCTAGGATTTGTAAAGTGTAAAGTGTGAGGGGTGGAAAATGTTTTAGGTTATGATCCAGTAATTGAGAGTTATACCTTCCTGAGGTCGTTATGGGCATTTCCTATCCTTATGAGGGTAAAACTGTCCTTACTATTGAGAAGTAAGTAATCTTACCCTTTGGATGTTTAAGGGTCACCGTAGGGTCATCGATAGGTCATTGAAGGCAACAGTTGTAAGGATACCTTAGCATTCGAAGGGACGATCATCATTTAACCGTAGGCTACACCGAAGGATCATCGAGGGACAAAATCGTATTTTCGAAGGCAACATCCGAGGGACCATGATTTATTTTATGATGATTTAATCGAAGGGTCTTTTCTAAGTGTATCCCTACATTCGCGGGACATGACCGTAATACCGTAATCGTGGGGTAATAAAGAGAGGTCCGATATCATTTATTTAGAGTCCATATTTTAAAGTTAATTAGGTGATTGGGATGATTCCGCATTAAAATCAATACATTAAAATCAATACATTAAGAATTAATACATTAAAATTAATTAGGCAATCAATATGAATCTTCACATTAAAGTGAAGTAATTTGGAATCCATCTCCACGAAGGTCTCCCACACGTAAAGTGGAGTACCTAGTCGGCCACTTCATTGGGGATATGAAAGCTTTTACACCATTCAACGCACGGGTTAGAGTATTAGGATAAAATATGATTTGACTATTACCATAAAATGCACATAACAGTTTATGAGTTCAAGCCAAACGATGCAAAATCATAATTAAATACACATAAAATAGAACAGCAAAGGGACAAAGCAGTCACTGTCCCGTTCGCCTCTGCTTCGCCTAGCGAAGGCTCAGCGAAGGCTCGCTGCAGGCTCGCTTAGCGATGAGCTAGCGAGCGGCCATGGGTTTGGAGCTTGGCAGCAGCATGACTTCCGACAACCTGTACTATTATGGCATTCGATCACAGGCATAGCATATAGAAATATACAGGATGTTCATACTTAGATTCACATACGAAATTAGACTACATCAAACTTTAATCGGAATGCATCATGTAGGTAAGGAATATCAATTGGAAACGTAAAACAGCGGTGATACGCAAACCTGTGTGCAATTGCAAGATTGAGAGGGATTGACTGTTTGGAGACCGGATTGAGTTGGGCGGCGGGAGTTTCGGCGCGGGTGAGCGGCCTTCAGGGTTTCCGTCTTCCGAACTCTTTGGATCCGCAGGGTTTCGGTGCTAGGGTTTCCGTCCTTTTCCGTCCGTCTTCGTCTGTGTCTGTTTCGTGGCAGAGGAGCTGGTATTTATAGTAGCAGTGGTGGTGACCTAATTGGGCTTAAAATGAGGTCCAAAACTTCAGATTTCCGCAAGCTTCCCTAGGCGAAGGAATTGCTCGCCTAGCGAGCAAACTATTCTGGGCTTTTTTCTGGATCTGATGCTTCGCTGGGCGAGTGTCATGACGAAGTGTTCGCTAGGCGAAGGAATTGCTCGCCTAGCGAGCAAGCTAGTTTGGGCCACTTTTGAACTGGGCCTGTTGTGAGCTGGGCTTTTGCCCATTTGATGTCAGTGCCTTGCAGAACAAGTCGGAACGCCTTGAAAGATGCCTTGTAATATCAACGGGCAAATTTTGGGGTATGACACCTGCGTAACAGAATAAATGTCTATGGGCCCAATATTGAACTGGACAAGGGTGACACGGTCTATACCTTGTGTTCAATATAGACATAAGGGCAAAGGGGTAATTATACACATAATTATTATCACAGGAGGTTTTGTCAGATCACATGACATTTTCGTGACTTGGGTAGCAGTGATGTGTTGCTAGATACCGCTCACTGTTTATTATGTTAAATGCGTGATTTAATATAATTGCCAACGTCGCGAAAACCTATAGGGTCACACACAAAGGACGGATTGATGAGAGATAGAATAATTAAGGAACATCGTAAGGTACGGTGTACTTAAGTAGAATACGAAATATGGTAAGGTACCAAGTACTTAAGTGATTTTGGCATATTATGAGATATAGGCCAAAATGCACTTAAGTGGGCTTTTTGGCTTGAAGCCCACACAAGTGGTTCTATAAATAGAGCTCTTGTGCAGAAGCTTTGTATGGGAATACAACACAACTGAAGAGTTGGAATTTCGTATCTCTCTCTCACTCAAAGCCTTCACTCATAACAGCTAGCACTGCGATTGAAGGAATCCGTTCGTGTGGACTGAGTAGAGACGTTGTCATCGTTCAACGTTCGTGATCGCCCCGTGGATCTGTATCAAAGGTTTTGATCATTATCAGAGATCTGCACCAAAGGTTTGAATCGCCACAAGAGGTAACGATTCTATCACTGATCATGCTCATTCGTAAGGATCACTAAATGGAGAAATTTTTATATTCCGCTGCGCCATGGATGGCTATTCTCCTACAAACATGTATCTGTAAGAATCATCCCCTCACAGGTGAATTCTAATCAGGTCATCCTAAGACAGATAATGGTCTCGACAATCGGGCAAAGATACTCAACGGGTTTGCCCTTTCGGGTGTGTCGTTGCAGCTCTCATAAGATCGTCTAAACCAAAGATTCGGGAAAGAACGGTCACCGAAGTCAATAGCTCAAAAGAGGTAACCCAACCAAAGTGGAATACTCCACAATGGAAGAGCTCTCTCAAATGAACCTCGTCCGGCTTGTGGTATGTCACGTGACAACAACATGCCCAACCAACATGTGAGGAACGTGAGACCACACTAATCCTAGGTGTATACTCAGGCCTGGGTTTTAGCCCCACTCAGAACACCCACCCCAAATCATAGGACCCAACCTGTACAGAATCAGCACGATGATAATATGATGCATGCAAACATTTATGAAAATATATATACAACATAATAATTATAAATGCAATAAATAGAGCAGCACAAGCAACCTAAACTATCCTAGAGAGCGCTAGGAATGACTCGCTTAGGGAAGATGGACCAGCAAGAGGTCAACTTTTATGTCCCCAGCAGAGTCGCCAGTTGTCGCATTACGCGAAAAACCTGCGGGAAAAACAAACAAACAGAGCCGCCACCGTGCGTTATTTATCCCAAACGAGGGAAAGGAAACGCTCGAAGTAAACCTGGAAAAGACATGGTCTCGCGACCAGAGAAAGATGGGATCGGGAGTCGGTTATGCGAAGGGAAGGTATTAGCACCCCTACGCATCCGTCGTACTCGACGGGATCCACGCTCAGAAAGAATAGAAGAAAGGTTGCTAAAGACTGCTCACAGACTGCACACACGCTGGAAACAAACACAGAAAGAAGATGGAAGAAGGTAACTCGGCAGGATGTCGCATCCTGGGCCTACGTAGTCTGTCAGGCACAGACATCAGAGTTGACGTAGTTCGGGATAGGGGAAACGTGCTCGCTAGGATGTCGCATCCTATGCATACGTATCTTCTCTGACCGGAGAAGAATCAGAGCACTCGTAGCTCGGCTAACGCACGCCAAACAAAACAAAGACAGGAAACCGACTGCCAATCGCTGGACTTATGTCAGACTCCACACAAACAAAGGCAAACCTGGAAACCGAATGCCAATCACTGGACTTACATCAGACTCCGAACCAACAAACACACACAGGAAACCAACTGCCAATCGCTGGACTTACGTCAGACTCCAACAAGCAAACAAGATACAGGAAACCAACTGCCAATCGCTGGACTTATGTCAGACTCCAACACACACAAAGGGGGTGAAAAAGAAAAAGGGCGCCCGGAGAGATCAGCTCATCTCCTGCCTATGTACCTCATCTGGTATGAGGATCAGGGCGACATAGTTTGGGACAGGGGAAACGTGCTCGCTAGGATATCGCATCCTATGCATACGTATCTTCTCTGACCGGAGAAGAATCAGAGCACTCATAGCTCGGCTAACGCACGCCAAACAAAACAAAGACAGGAAACCGACTGCCAATCGCTGGACTTATGTCAGACTCCACGCAAACAAAGGCAACCCTGGAAACCGAATGCCAATCGCTGGACTTACATCAGACTCCGAACCAACAAACACACACAGGAAACCAACTGCCAATCGCTGGACTTACGTCAGACTCCAACAAGCGAACAAGATACAGGAAACCAACTGCCAATCGCTGGACTTATGTCAGACTCCAACACACACAAAGGGGGTGAAAAAGAAAAAGGGCGCCCGGAGAGATCAGCTCATCTCCTGCCTACGTACCTCATCTGGTATGAGGATCAGGGCGACGTAGTTCCCCTTAACAGGGGAGAAATTTCTATCCTAACCAGAGACTGGGAAATGACAGACTAGAAGGGAGACTGACTCGAGCCTAATAGTTATCATATAATCCACAATAGTCCTAGGTTGAGGTATCTAACATAACCTAACTCGCACAGGCAGCAAGTTGAAACAGCAAATAAACAGCAAACAAGCATTCACAAGAGAGCAAGCACACACACTATATGCAAACAATTGGCTCATCAAGGCTGGGCTGTAGAAACAAGCCAACTGGAATGGGGTGTTTTTAGCTCTTACCCTAACATTGAGAGTTAGGGTGAAGCAAATGAAATGGAGATGAGGATTATGCCTCATATCTCTTATCCCTGGCCTGGGAGAGCATGAATCAAAATGGAAAGTGTGGGAGTTCAGAATGAAGGAACTCTTCTCCACATGACTGACACAACAAGATCTTGGGTTCTTATTCAAGATGCATCAACACATGGTGTGTGAGCAAAGTGAATGACACAACTGAATAGCATGGGATGGATTGCACATCCCTTTTATCTGCCAATTGCCTCTTGAGAGGACTTTACCTGCTTGGCACAAAATTAAACAAACACCAGCATTGCCTCTTAAGGAGGGCTTCAGACAGGTGCCTGCCAAAGTAACATGACAAGTCTTCCAGACTACATGAAGATTAGGGATTATACCTAAGTGGTATGCCAACCACAAGCAATGCAAAGCAAAGTTCAAATGAACTTAAAGCAACTTAGGTACCTGTGGAAACAGCTAAACCAATCAGTACAAAATCCAGACAATAGTCAACAACAGTCAATATCACACAGACAACCCCAATATGCAACACATGATCCATAAACACAAATAAACCATCATCAAGGCCTATAAAACAGCAAATGTTAGCCAATAACAACATATGATCAAGCTCAATTGAAGGAGCAACATCAATCATGGAGATGCATACTTGAACCTGAAATTCACAACTCAAAGGTAAGTAACAAACCACTAGGTCAAAGCCTAGGGTCAAAAGTGGATCAAAAAGCCAAAACAGAACTTGATATTTGACATGGATCATATTTAATCAATCAAGAACAAGTCCTAAAAAGGACCAAACCAAAATCAATAGGCAAGTTCATGTAATAGGCAAGAGAAGTCAATGACCAATTCAAGGCACACATTTGAACATTAAGAATGAAAATTCTCAATCAAAACAGAAATGATTCAAATAATTCTGGAAAAATTCATGAACATTCAACACATCTAACATGATCATCACACAAAAAATCAGAAGCATCAAAGATCAATTGGCATGGAAATTAAATTGCATAAGTTGATCAACCAAATGTGTGACACAAATTGTCACACCTAAAGTACATGTGTCCCAAACAGTGAAGACAATAGCAAAAAATGCCAAATAAAATCACACAAATCCATCAACATGTTAAGAATCATCATGCAAAATTTCATGGCATTTGGATCTATATCAAGCATTTCATGATAGAAAGAATAAAGCAAGGTCCAAAAGCATACATGTTCAATCAATCATCCACAATTCAAAATTCAGAAATGGTAAAATCATAAAATCAAAACCAAAACATTCTAGACAAGTGAGGATGCATGCGCCTCACAAGCACACTAAGCCACCCGCTCGGCCAAACTGCCTTGGCGCAACAGAAAAAGCAGCTTCATTCTACATAACCCTCGCCGCCACACCAGACGCTCTTCTCCGACCGTGTACACGGCGGAGCTGCAACTTTTATTTCCAGAATTTTACAAACTATATACCGTTGGAAATGTCTTTGAGTGTAGAATTCAAATATCATATTATCTAAGCCTAATTCCTAATATATTTTCTGGATCGAAGCAAAGAAGTTTCTAGATCTAAACTTTAAATCAACATAACTTCTTCGTTTTTCATCCAAATTTCATGAAATTTATATCAGAATTCTCAGTGATGAAAGCTCTACAAGTTTATGTACATAAAATCAAGATTTATGAAATTCGAATTTTTGACCTCTTGAAGAGCAGTGGATGAAAACAGTGTGTTCAAGCTTCCTAAGCCTCTAAATCTCCTTCTCCACTCTTGTTATGAAGCTTGATGTAGAAATGGATGCTTGCCACGACCTAGATCTTGCTTAATTTGCACTTGCCATTGATGTGTTCATATGCTTGACATGCTTCAAACCTTGCTCAAATTCCACACAAAATGGATGAATCATGCTCCAAATGTCATGAGGATGATGAATCTATCAAAAAAGTGTGTGGTTGTGTGGAGAAAATTTGAATTCCAATGAGAGAAAAATTTGGAGGGAAATTTTTTTCTAGATCTAGAATTTGTGATTATGAACAATTCTGTTATGATTTGGTTTATATATGCTCTACTAATCACATCCAAATTAGAATTAGGCATGAGTTAATTAGGATTAGTGAAAATGAGAGGTGTTTTGCAAATTTGGAAAAGTGTGGTGCATGGCCTAATTTGGACGTGAATAGTAACATGCAAGCATCCAATTTCACTCAAAATCACCTAATGAACACAATGGAAATGGTATTTTGTTCATATATGATCGCGACTTTATGAGTCGAATTTGGGGTACAAACTGCAAGTGCACAGTTCTATCGCGTAGTTTTAAAAGATATCGATCCCACAGGGACTTATGAATCGATATACCGTTTTCTAAGGTTACTTCGTAAAGCTAAGGCAGATAATACTTTGATTGATTGGGGAAAAAGTTAAAACTAAAAAAAATAGGATCTAAATTAAATATCAGTTAAGCGGATATCGGTATGCAGTTCGTCGTAATTAGGGAATCAATTCTTCGTTGGTTTCTTGGTTTTAAAATAAATCCTTTCAGTTGATACTATTGTCTAAAAGTCTTATCTCAAACTCTCGCTCTGTTGAATAAACTATGGTTTTATATTAACGTAGCTGTCACTTATTAGTTAAGTCAAAAACCACTTTTTGAAAACAATAAGGTCCGTAGAAACTCCTTTTAAGAAAACACTAATCGTTTAAATACCCTTATCTCAAACTCTCGCTCTGTTGACTTAGGTCATACAATTAAATTCAAATGCTTAACTCTCGTCCTCACATTCAACCTTTAAAAATACTTTTTGAAAAATATTAGAATTTAATTTATTCTAAAAATTGCTTTCGCCCTGATCTAGAATTAATGTCCAATTTACACTGTCCAGTTAAAAACTCAAACTCTCGTTCTATTGATTTTAACTTCTTTAAGCCTTTTACTTTCGTACAAAAACTTTGTTATTAAACCTGTAAATTGAGACCGTAAAAAGAGTGATTTTGATTTTAAACTTAATTAAACCAACTTAGTTTTGATTCCTTCATTCCGCTAACTTTACATACCGATACCTAAATAAATTAGCCAGACATACTAAACAGATCTAAATAATCAGCATGCATAAATAATTTCATCTCAGGCAGATAACATAAATAAACAGTAAAACAAAGCATATATAAATTCAAACTATAATTAAAGAACCTGAGTAATTAAATAGCAGTCTTGAACACTCCACCACAGACCGGTTGGATTTGTTCTTGAATTCTTCAATCAGACAGAAAAATAAAAGTGAAGGAATAAAAATCTAGGGTCTAACGTAAGGTTAGATCTAGTGAAAGGTACACAATAGTTTCCGGTGTAGAAACTACTGTGCGAAAAATTAATTAATTGCTGGAAAAGAAAATAGAAATTGCAAAGGAAACAATATAAAAATTGTAAAAGTAATGCTGTAAAAAATGCGCTTGTACTGCTGGGAGAGAAAAAATGCGAAAAAGAGAAAACGGCGAAGAAGCGTGTAACCTTTTGGGTTTTCCGTAAGGTTACTATTTATATTGGTCACTTGTTGTAACTGTTTCCAAAAGTATTCCGCGTCAAAGGTCTTCACGTGGCAAATGGTCAGGCGTGCAAATAGGCCTCAACGTCTCTGATGCCAAAAATATAGGAGAATGGTGTGACGTCCGTCACACCATGTGTTACGCTCGTAACACAAGTGGGCAAAGCGTGACGCTCGTCACAGCCTTTGTGACGCTCGTCACAGGCACAACGCTTGTGCTTTTGGGCTGGGCTTTGGCTTTTTGATATTTGCTTCTTTCCATTCCTTTTTCACCTCTTTTTCTTCCTTTTTTTACTTGTGCTTCAAATAAACTACCTGAGATAAATAGAAAGAAAATACCGAGTAATATCGAATAAAATGAAATAAATTGAAGCAAATAATAATATAATTTAATTAAATTAAGTCCTAGAATGTGATATAGTTTCATGTTATCAAACTCCCCCATACTTAAATCTTTGCTTGTCCTCAAACAAAATACAGTATAGAACTTGTTTTAAGGATTTGGCCAGATGAAATTTCAAAACACACATCAATTCGTACTAGGTTGCATGTAAACCTTGTTTAGAAGTAACTTGAGTTAAATCTCGACATTAACAACCACCGTCACAATCTCAGACAACCCCACCTTATGCAAACCAGTTCAAGTCACGCTATTATAGCTATCCTAGTTCCTTTACTCTTATTTCACCCGTTTTCATTCTAGCGAAATCACATTAAGCCCTTTATCTTTTTGCGCACATAATGGAGCAACCGGTTAGTGATTCTGATCCCCTTTTAGCTAGAAGTTCTGGTACGTAAGTCGGATAACTTCGTTATTCAGTCCATTGCGAATTGCGGGGGATCGGACCGTAGTCTGCCCTACCAAGTTCAGCACCAGATACCTGCTGAACCAACTCATAATGGATCTTTCATATTATGCTTTTGTATGATCTGCAACCTTTAGATTAAATGATCTGGTAAGGATCACCTAACTTACTTAGTGCATTTCCTGATTTATATATTTTTTATGTTACTATGGGAATCATTCACTTATATTCATCGGCTCTCCACGTAGTTTGCTATTAAGATGGTGCTGACTTCTCGTATAAACTACTCGGGGTTACTATAAGGTTAAAAGTCCATGGACTTGGTATAATAGGTGCTTATCCTGATCTAACATGTTGAGGTTTGTAGAGCGTTGTGATGGTAATAATTTTTGTTTTGATTTGTCTCAAGTTCGATAAAATGAGTAACCTTTATACTTACTGAGTGTGTTGAATTTTTGTTATGGCTTATGAAAATTTGAGGGAATAGATAATAGGAATTTTTCACACCAGGGGCTTAACTTAAAATAAATCTATATTATAAATTTTTTTTTTTTATTTATTTTTTTATTTTTTTATAAGGGAAATAACAATGAAAAGAAAGATACATACTTGAAAAAAAAAAGAAAAAGGAGGATAGAAAGAACACGGTTTTCCCCCCCATACTTAAATTAAACATTGTCCCCAATGTTTTAAGGAAATGAAATACAAAAAAGAAAGGAAAAGGAAACTAAAGTCAATGTGGCCTTCCGCCTCTTGTTCTTGGACCTGGTGATCGTTGACGTATTTCTAAGTCGTCAAATCTGCTGAACAACTCAGTGAACCGCTGGTCGGTTATGGTATTCCTCGCTTCCTGTTGTTGTTGCATTTGGCGCATCATTTGCATCATTTCGAGATTCTGTGCTTGCATACCATCAATAGCATCCATGATGTCGTCGTTGGTTGCAGGCCTTCTTCGTCGACGACGTCGTGAGGATGGACCAGCTGGATTATCGGAAGGGTTGAGCGGAACTGATTGTTGTGCAGGAGCATGATCACCTTGCTCCATTTCTTCGAACTCGTCAGTAGACGGATTGGCGTGTGAAGGCTCGGTAGCTTCGGGAGCATTCAGATCATAGAGGTGGCGGTTGGGGTTTGTGACATCTGTTAGGGAGATGTTGGGTAGAACAACGCTTGGGACTTCCTGGTTGTTCATCATAAGATAATACCCTCCGCCTACTCTGTTCTTAATCAGGCGGCTGGACCGACAGTAGCTGATATCCATAAATAGGGGAGGTAGAGATTCTAAAGTTTGGAGTCGATCCCCTAGGTTTAAGCCAAGTGCTATTGTGGTGATCAATCCACCAATTACAAAAGGTTGACGGCCTCTAGCACATAAGGTGCGGATATGATGAAATAGGAAGGATGCGGCGTTTACCTTAGTATCCAGCTCGAAGACGCAGTGGAGGAAAAATAACTCCTTTGCGTTGACCTTGTTGTTGTTCGGTCGACCAAAAATAGTGTTTTCAGGATGCGGATGAAGTACCGGATGGTTGGGTTATGTATATGGGAAGCAAGGAGCACATCCCAGTTGTTGGTATCTACGCCGGATATTTTCTTAAAGAGGTCGAAGGCGTTGATGTGCCACTGGGAGTTTGGAGGTATTCTAGGGTGGACTTGACCTTCTACAGGGAATTGTAGCATGGTGCTCAATTGGTTTTGGGATAAGGAGTATTCGGTGTTGAACATACGGAAGGTTGCGGTACCGGTTAAGTACTCGTCCTCACCGGTGGGAGTGTTGTACGAATAGGAACTTAAAAACTCTAAGGTTAGGGATGGGTAGGTGGGTTGATTATGAGTGCATAGAAAGGTTAAATCGGCAAGGCGGAGCATCCACTCGATACCTTGGAGTAATCCTAATTGTTGTAAACAAGTTAAATCAGGATACCTGGTGGAGACGACGCCTTGCTGTTGGAAACGCTCGAATTGCTCCCTTTGATAATTATCATCTTCGGATCGGAAAATGATATTTCCGAAATTCTGATTTCCCGCCATACTGATGAATGAATTTGAAGGAGTAATTTGGAGAGAAAAGAAATGTATTTGATGGTATATAATGGTTGTGATGTAGGAAGAAAGGTATGGTGGGTATATATAGGAAAAAATTTGGAAGTTGGAAAGGAAGTGGTTGAAAAGTAAATAAATGTGGGTTAATGTGAATAAATGGGGAAGGTAAAAAGGTGAAATGGTGTAACGGTCGTCTCCAACGGCTTTGTAACGTTCACCTAGTCTGAAGGTGTTACGCTCGTCACAGGGGTTACTGGTTGCGTTCTTCATAATAATTATAGTGATTTATTTATATTTTAATATTTTGTTTTGCTTCAGATTATTTTATTTTGCTATTTAAATTTCCCTGCATGCTATTCTACGTTGCATAATAGTGCATACATATATTTTTCTTTAATAAGTCATGTAGGTGTAACACCTCAAAATTTACCCTCCTCTCTTGGGACTAGCTTAACATATTGCATATCATTTTTAGGTCATTAGGCATTACATATTTGCATATCATGTGGAAACATTGTGCAAGTCATCCTCATAAGTCTTGGTTAGAAGATAAAGAGGTTGAGATGCAAGTTGAGGGTTTCATTGATTGAATTGATCACTAGCCATCTGAGGGTTTGTGATTCAAATTAGGGGTTCATGATTTCTCAAGGAGGTTGAGCTTTATCTTGGTTGAAATGGTACATCATCATCATCATGGTCTTGTCATCACCAAGAGATTCATCATGCTTGATCAGATACCTTGAGATTAGGGTTTTGACCTTTGGTCAACCCTAATCAGTTGTATTGGGCCAATCAGGGCTTGTGAAGGAGATGAGGTTTTCAATGGATATGGGGATCATCATATGATTATATTGAGCTTATGGAAGCTAGGGTTGCATCATTGAGCCATTTCATCAGGAGTTTGGAGCTCAAGTGCATCAGTCAAGCTGAAATTCATCTATCAGTCAACAAAAGTCAACTGTGGTCAACTGTGCCTGAATTGATGGATTTGGAGGTGGGAGAGAGTTAGACACACTTCATTCATGTCCAAACAAGTTTCATTTGACATTTCAAACATCAAGAATGAAGAAAATAAAGTCAGATGGAAACTTTCCAAAAATAGAAAGTGACTTGTAATTCAAAATTGCCAAAAATGGAAAGTTTTTCTCCTCAAAATTACGTGTCCAAAAATGCTTCAAATGAAATTTTGTTCAACATTAAAGTTGTAGATCTTGCTCTCACCTTTCCAAAAAGTCCAAGAACATGAATTTCTCATGTGTGGTTGGCAAGTTATGGATTGATCATTGTCCAAAAAAGTTGAACTTCAAAGTGGCATGACTCTTGAACCAAAAGGCCAAATTGAGTGAGGTTTCTTTGAGCAAACTCCATTTGACATGTACTATCATGATCCATCATTACATTTCATCAAAACTCATCACATAAAAAGGCCATTTTTCAAGTGGACTTAATTTTTAAAAGTGGAGGGAAAAAGTGATTTTGCAAAATATTCATTGTTTTCACATGATTCCTTTTGCATTAGCTCACATACACCATTTGTAACTTGCTGCAACAAAGAATTTTCACTGTTACATTGGTTTGGCATAAGTGAGGTGAAATGACCAAATTGCCATTTAGCATGAAAATGCATTTTCACTAATCCACTTCATTAACACTAATCTTGATTACTAACATGATTAACATCACATATATATTGCTAATCATAACTGTTTTCATGAAAAATCATAACAGAATTTCAGATCTAGATCCAAAATCTCCAATTCTCTCAACTTTTCATCTTCACTTTTTTTGCAATTTCTTCAAAAACCTTGCTTAGATCTTCATTGTTTCATCATCCACATGCATTATTGAAGCTAATTGAAGCAAGAATTCATCATTTCCAAGACAAATTTTGGACTGTTAAAGTGAGGTGCAACAATGGCAATTCAAGATTTCATCAAGATCGTGCGTAATTGAGCAACAAGACTTGTTCCATTCACTTCTACAAGCATCATAGAAGTTTTGTTTTCACATTTCAAGGCCTAAAACGCGCGATTTAGCAACTGTCCTCAAATTAAGGTGAGTTTTCGACTTCAATGATTCTTGAAATTGATTGATGCTTTGGATAGATCTTGTTTAGTAAAGAATTCTGCAATTTGAACCACTAAATTTGGTTGAGAAACAAGGAAGTTATGATGATTTGAAGTTTTGTGCACAAACATGTTTGCATTCAAATTTTTTAAATCATGAGGAATTAGGCTTAAATAATTATGGATTCATGATGTACGTTGAAAGACCTTTCCGTTGATATAAAGTTTGTCCAATTTGGTGGAGATTTGTTCTTGGACCTATGAATGTGTGAAGAACATGAAGAACATGAAGAACACTTGAAAAATTTCAAAAAAAAGCCTTGCTAGATCCAAATTCCGCGTTACTGTTCATACTGGAATGTGTTTGGGCGCCACTTTTTCAAATTCGGACCTCGCTTCGATTCTCCGGTAGAGCGCTTTCTCATTTGGCTTTTCCATTTATTTTTCATGTGCTTCATATAACTTCATGCCTTCATTTCACGTTTTTTTAATTTTTCATGACCTTAGAAAATTCATATCTCATCCAATTTTTGTCCAAATAATGTGAGATTTTTTGTCGAATGATCCTTGTAGTCTCTACTATTTTTTGGTAATTTTTGTGGAAATTGTGCACGTGTAATTTTTGGAATGGCCTAGGGTTTGCTTGGATGTGTCATTTGTTGCACCTTGCTTGGTATTTTGATCATGAAATGATGATGCTTAATTCGAAATTCTTGAAATGTTTCATGCTTATTCTAGAGACCTTTATGGACGTTATGGTATATGGTTTGTGATTTTTGAGTTCCTGGATTGAGAGATATGACATGATCTTTAGAGGTGTGACAATTTGTGTCACACCATTTTTTGTCTAGCTTCATGAATTTTGTTGCCATGCAATATGAAATTGAAATGAGCTGAAATTTGGCATGTTGATATTTATGGATGTTAGGTTCAAATGTGAAGTTTTCTGGAATTTTTGGATGTGTTTCCAATTTGATTGAGAATTTCCTTTCTGTTTGACCAAATGTGGATCTTTTGTGAGTCATGTTCTTAAATGTTTTGTGAAATTCTGGATATGTATTGGATGGACTTGAAATTTTGTGGAGTGATTATAGACACATTGAAGTTTGTCATGGTTTTGGTTTGGTGCATTTATCATGTTCCTACACTGTTTTATGCTTGCTTGAAGTTGATACATGAAATTGTGCCTTGTTTGGACTTGTATGAGCATGACTTAACTTGATGAATTTAATTGACTTGCTTCCCATTGTCCAATTAACTTGAAATTTGGTGTGATTGATATGTTATGGATGCTGTTTAGCCATGAATTGTTTGGAGATTTATTGAATTGTTGTGGTTTGTATTTGACTTGATGCATTCTTTTTGGTCCAATGAGCTTCTAAATGACATGTTTTGCACTATTTCTTTCATGAAATGAAATTGATGAATGATATGAGCATGGGATCAATTGGATTTGTTTCTAAATTGATTGAACTTGATTTTTGATAATTTTCATGTTCTGTTTTGAATTTTTGATCCCTATTAGACCCTAGGCTTTGTCCTAGGGTTTTATTTCTCATGTTTGGATTGTGTTTCAGGACAAAAGGCAAATGGAATGGAGGAATTAATGCACTTGGTTTGAGTTGCTAAGTTGATTGATGTTGATTAACATTAATTTTGTTTTGTAGGTGGTTTCTAATTCATTTGTGTTGAGCATTGGCTTATGCTTTGCTTGATGCATTGCTTGTGTACAGTTAACTGTGTAATCATTAACTTGTCTGTTTAACTGTTTGAGCTGTATACTGATCATGCTAGATTGACTTCAGGTACCTTAGTTGCTATAGTTCCTTGAGAACTCGCTTTTGCTGTTGCTTGGTTGATTAACCAATAGAGGTATAGCATCACTAACTCCATGTAGTCTGGAAGACCTGGCCTGTTACTTGGCCAGGCACCTGTCTGAAGTCCTCCTTAAGAGGCAATGATTGTGCTTGTTTATCCTTGTCCCCAAGCAGGAAAAAACCTTGAATAAGGCAATTGGCAGACACAAGAGATGTGCAATCCATCTCCTGCTCTTCTGTTGAGTCGTCCCTCTGCTCACACAACTGGTGTTGATGCATTGGGATATTAACCCAAGATCCTTGTACAGTTGTACAGTTGAGTCAGAGTCATAAGTGTAGAAGGGTTCCCACTTTCTGAACCCACACTTCTTTGTCTGAAGCTCTCCTTGGCCAGGGATAAGAGCTGTGAAGTCTAATCTTCACTCACCTTTCATCAGCTTCACCCTGACTCTCAATGTCAGGGTTAAGAGCTAACCTCACCCTGATACAGTTGGCTTGCTTTTGCAGCCTAACCCTTGATTGAGCCACATCTGTCTGTATATAGTGTGTGCTAACTGTGAATGTTTGCTTTGTTTTGATTGTGCTTGCATGCTTTGCTTTGCCTGGTTAGGATTAGCTTGCTGCTGTGCAAGTAGATAGAAAACTCAACCTAGGACAATTGTGGAATACATGATAACTATTAGGCTCGAGTCAGTCTCCCTTTTAGTTGGTCATTTCCCAGTCTCTGGTTAGGAGAGAGTATCTCCCCTGTTAAGGGGAACTACGTTGCCCTGATCCTCATACCAGATGAGGTACGTAGGCAGGAGGTCGTACGAGATCTCTCCGGGCACCCTTTTTGTTTTTCACCCTTTTTCTTCTTGTGTGTGTTTGCTTGACAGTTGCTAGGCTCGAGTTCCCGACTCCTTAGTAGCTTGTTGCTTGTTCTTCTTGTGTGTGTAGGAGATGGATGTAAGCCCAGCAATTGGCATTCCGTATCCTCTTGTTGTGTGCTTGGAGTCCGGTATAAGTCCATCAAGTGGCATTTGGTTTCCAGTGTGGGTTTGTTTGGTTCGGAAGCTGATGTAAGTCCAGCAATTGGCATTCGGGTTCCATGTTTGCCTTTTTGTGCGTGTGTTTTGTTTCGGCGTGCGTGAGCCGAACTACGGTAGCTCTGATTCTCGTTCCAGACGAGATACGTAGGCATAGGATGCGATGTCCTAGCGAGCCCTCTCCCCTTTCCCCACCTGTGTTGTCTTCATTGTGTGTGTGTGATGTTTGTTTTAGCAACCTTTTCTTTCTTTTAGAGCGTGGATCCCGTCGAGTACGACGGATGCGTAGGGGTGCTAATACCTTCCCTTCGCATAACCGACTCCCGATCCCATTCTCTTTGGTCGCGAGGCCATGCTTGTCCCAGGTTTACTTCGAGCGTTTCCTTTCCCTCTTTTGGGATAAATAACGCACGGTGGCGGCTCTGTGTTGTTTTGTTTTAGCCCGCCGATTGTTTTTCGCGGATGCGACAGCTGGCGACTCTGCTGGGGACTGGAAGTTGACCTGTTGCTGGTCCATTTTCCCTAAGCGAGTCTCTCCTAGTGTTTTAGGATAGTTTAGGTTGCTTGTGCCGCTTTATTTATTGCATTTATTATTCTGACTGTGTATATATTTGCATAAATATTTGCATGCATCATACTATCGTGTTGCCGTCCTCTGTGCAGGTGGTTCCTCTGTTTTGGGGGTGGGTGTTCTGAGTGGGGCTAAAACCCAGGCCCGAGTACACACCTAGGATTAGTGTGGTCTCACGTTCCTCACATGCTGGTTGGGCATGTTGTTGCGACGTGACATACCACAAGCCGGACGAGGTTCATCTGAGAGTGCTCTTCCTCAGTGGGGTTTTCCACTTTGGTTGGGTTACCTCTTTTGAACTATTGACTCTGGTGATCGATCATTTCCCGGATCTTTGGTTTAGACGATCTTAAGGGAGCTACAATGGCACACCCGAAAGGGCAAACCCATTGAGTATCTTTGCCCGATTGTCGAGACTATTATCCGCCTTAGGATGACCTGATTAGAATTTACCTGTGAGGGGAGGGTGATTCTTACAGATGCATGTTCAGATGGTGACTTTGATGGTGACTATTGGTTCCGCTGATCAGAGTCCTATTTATAAGTCGGATTTATGGACATTTCTTTCCGAGATGCCGGAATTTTGTCCGTGTTATTTATCAGTGGGGATCCGTTTATTTCAGGATTCCCCGGGCCGATTCAGAGGATTGTGGTTATCTGCTCAGAGATTGTTTGGTGATGATGATGATGTATCTTTCAGTTCCGTTTATTTCGGAACCCTTTAGTGGGATTTGTGGTTACATATTCCTTCGGATGGTTGTGATCAGTTCAGAGATCAGGGTTGTGATTCAGAGCAACAGATGTTCGGATGACTTGGAGGATGACACAATGCATTGCATCCATTCATCAGCATCATTCTCATCTTGCATTCATCTGCATCGAACTTATGTCTAGCCATATGGGGAGTATTATTGATTGAGAATCTGGTTGAGAGACATCCTGATGTCAGAATGTTATTGTCGAAATATTACCTGTCTCGATGAAACCAGGATCAAAAGACAGAAGCTTCCTCGTATGGATAGACGTTGCATTCATGCATGTTAACCTGTTTGCTGTTTTGCAGGTATCAGTTCTAATGTGTTTGATTGTTTCAGGAATCATTGCTCGTGCTCATAGAACTGTACCTTTGCACTCGACCCGTCCTCACAGATACTTCACTCGACGCAACACTCCCAGACTGATGGATCTCCCAAATACAGATGTTCTCGAGCTGAAAGAGAAAATGAACGAACTGATCAACATCATGCAGGGTTTTGCAGTTGGTCAGAAAGCGCTGGCTGACAAAGTTGAAAAGCTCGAGCGGGCTTCAGCGGCTAATAGTGGTGTGAACCCGGATGGTGTCTCCAACAAGGGGCTGGGTGGTTCTCGAGAAGGCGGCAAAAGAACAACAGTGGGTGTGGTACATAATACTGCTGGTTTTGGTGTTGCTGGTGGTCAACCTGGTCAGAATATGAAAGACAGTATATTCCCGCCATTCTTTGGGGTTGAAGATGACAGAGAGGAAGATAGAAAGGCTGAACAATTCTCCATGCTGAATGAGCCATTTGGGCAATATGGTGTCCAACCACAAAGCAAAGAAATTCAGTTACTGGCAGAAAAGGTAAGGGCTCTGGAAAGCCATGCTACTCCGGGATTTGTCAACATGTCGAACATGGGGCTAGTTGAGGGGGTTGTGATCCCATAAAAGTTCAAAGCGCCCGCATTTGATAAATATAATGGGAGTTCCTGTAACACCCCGATAAAATATGATAATTATTTAAATTAAGTTAATAGTATATTTATTAATTTAATTAAATAATTGGATTATTATTGGAATATTATTTGGAATTATTATTATTGGAATAATAAGTTGGAATATATATAAAGAGTTCCATTTGGTAAAAAGGGTTTTTCACGTGAAAACCAGAGAAGCGACAGAAAGGGAGAAAAGGGCAAGGAGGAAGAGCAAGAGAACGAGGGTTGAAGAAGGGAAAAGCTTGAACCTAAAGGATTTTCCGGATTAACTCAGGTAAGGGGGGTTTATCGTCGTTTAATGGGTATTATGGGTTAACATGTAATGGGTAGTAATAAGCCGTTGAATTGACCCTAATTTGGATTATGAATGTTGCAAATTGTGATGATCAAATTTCGTTAAAAACTGTGATTGAATCTATATTTGGATGAGTTGTGATTTTCCGAACGTGTAACTTTTTACGGAATTGGAATCGGAGGTCCGGAAGTCCTCCAACGGCGGAAAATGCGGAGAATTCTGCATTCTGCTTCGCGTTAGCGCAGGAACAGCTTTCTGTCTTGCGTTAACCGGTTAACCCAGGGTGTTAACCGGTTAACACTGTTATGAATTGTGAAATATTGTTGTCTGTCTTGCGTTAACCGGTTAACCCAGGGTGTTAACCGGTTAACACTGTTAAAATGTGCCAGGAAGCGTGTTCTGTGTTGCGTTAACCGGTTAACCCAGGGCGTTAACCGGTTAACACTGTTTGAAAAGTAGAAAAACTGATATTTTCAATATTGTGAATAATTGATGATTGGCCTATATTGGTGTATGATATGGGAGGGATCAATTCCCGTTGTTTTGAGCAGTGTAGGTATTAGTAGAGTGTGCTAATACTGTGATTGATTATGTGGCATGACATGATATGATTCTGTGATAATTGTATTGATGATGTATGATGGTGTGCATAATGTTGTGAATATATCTATTATGTATGAAATTGTGAATGGACTGTTTATGGCTTAGAGTGTGAGCATATGTTCATTATGGATTGTTGATGGTTGCATGCTAGGTGATTTAGCGTGCATAATATGGCCTGAGATTGAGGAAGAAAAGAGTTTGTTTCTATCAGCAAGGCAGGTGAATGAGGCAGTAGTAGATGGGGCAGAGTTGTTGATAACATGAAATTATATCACATTTTAAGACTTAATTTAATTAGATTATATTATCATTTACTTTAATTTATCCCATTTTATCAGATATTATGCAGTATTTCTTTTCTATTTACATCAGGTACCCATTTTGAAGCAAAAGTGAAAAAGGGAAGAAAAGGAGGTGTAAAAAGCAATAAAAAGGAAACAAATAACCAAGACCAAGCCCAGCCCAAAAGAAAGCGCACGTTGCCCCTGTGACGGGCGTCACAAGGGTTGTGACGAGCGTCACGCGAAGTAGCCTTGTGACGGACGTCACACATGGTGTGACGAGCGTCACACCAGTCCACTAGCTTTTTGGCGCAAGTTACGCTCTCAGAAGAATGGAAGTAACGTTGAGGACTTCGTGTCCTATTCCCAAGCCGTGTATTTAGCCATGCTGAAGACTCGTAGGGAACGGAATGCAGTTACCAAGGCTATTATAAATAGCCATCTCCTCTCTTTGCCGTAAAGACAGTTTTTGCACGCTCAGTTTTGCGGAAGCTCTGCCAAATTTTCCTTTCACGCCTTTGCTTATTTTTCTTCCTTTCCAGCATTGTTCATTTTATTTATTTCTTTTGCAAGCTTTACTTTCTCTTTTCCCTTGCAATTTATCTTTCCCGTTTTTAGCTTTTAGATATTTTTTCGCGTAATAGTTACTACACCGGAAACTACTGTGCAACTTTATACCGGATTTAACCTTACGTTATATTCGAGTTTTATTTCCTTGATTTATTTTACTGCTTAATTGAAGAATCGAAGAACAAATCCTACCGGCTTGTGGTGGAGTGTTCAAGACCATTGTATTACGCATTCAGGTTCTTTAATTGTTATTTAATTTTTAATGTTTTATTCTATTGTTTATTCATATTGCCTGCCTGGAATGAGTCTGTTTATGCATGATATAAATTCTTGTTTATTTAGCATGTCTGGCTAATTTGCCTAGGTATCGGTATGTAAAGTAAGCAGAATAAGGGATCGAGACTGAGTCAGTCTATCTAAACTTAAAATCAAAATCAATCTTTTTATGGTCTCAACTTACAGGTTTAATAACAAGATTTTTTACAAAAGTAAAAGACATAAAGAAGTTAAAATCAATAGAGCGAGAGTTTGAGATTTTAACTGGACAGTGTAAGTTAGGCATTAATTCTAGATCAGGGCGAGAGCAAGTTTTAGAGTTAATTAAATTCTGACCTTTTCCAAAAAGTATTTTTAAAGATTGAATGTGAGGACGAGAGTTAAGCATTTGGATTTAATTATATAACCTAAGTCAACAGAGCGAGAGTTTGAGATAAGGGTGTTTAAAACGGTCAGTATTTTCTTAAAAAGAGTTTCTGCAACTTTATTGTTTTCAAAATATGGTTTTTGACTTAATTATAAGTGACAGCAACATTAATATAAAATCATGGTTTATTCAACAGAGCGAGAGTTTGAGATAGAACCTTTAACCAATAAAGTTAACCGAAACGATTCATTTTAAAACCAAGAAACCGACAAAGACTTGATTCCCTAGTTTTGACGAATTACATACCGATATCCGTTTTATTAATATTTAATCTAGACATTAGTTTAGCTCTTAGTTTTTCCCCAAACAATCAAACATCTTCACCTTAGATTTACGTAGTAACTTTAGATAACGGTATATCGATTCATAAGTCCCTGTGGGATCGATATCTTTTAAAACTACGCGATAGAACTGTGCACTTGCAGTTTGTATCCCATTCTCGACTCACCCAGTCGAGCGATCAAGTTTTTGGCGCCGTTGCCGGGGACTTTTATTCAATCGATATCGTAACTCTTCCGTTACGCTGTAGAGACTAAGGTTTCTTTTTCTTCTATTTTCTTTCTTTCGTTGATTTGTATGCCACGCACTCGCTCTCAAGGCGAACCGCTCTATTTACGAATCAACGATATCGAACTATATCTCCGAGTCTTACGACGAATTCGGGAATATCGTGCTGAAAACAATCTCCCTCCTATAGACCTTCCTGATCTCAAAGATTTTCCTTCTTTAACCGAGATGGCAGAACCAGCTCGTGCTCTTAGAGATTACGCCGCTCCATCGCAAGATGAACCGCATTCAAGTATTGCTCCGCCCGCAATCGAAGCAAACAACTTTGAACTTAAACCTTCGTTGTTGCAGGCTGTGCAACAGAACCAATTCTCTGGAAATCTTACCGAAGATCCAAACCTTCATTTATCCGTATTTGTCCAATACGCTGATACTGTTAAAGCTAATGGTGTCACTTCAGAGGCAATTCGACTTCGTCTTTTTCCTTTCTCATTAAGAGATAGCGCTAGAAGATGGCTTCAATCTCTTCCTTCCAACTCAGTCACCACATGGAACGAGTTGAAGAAAGTTTTTCTTGCCCGATATTTTCCACCAAGCAAAACAGCTATGTTAAGAGCCCAGATAAACGGATTTAAACAGAAAGACAACGAGTCTCTTTTCGAAGCATGGGAAAGATACAAAGACATGATGAGACTTTGCCCACACCATAGTTTGGAAGACTGGTTAGTAATTCACACATTTTATAATGGTCTCTTATACAACACAAGGTTAACAATAGACGCCGCTGCAGGTGGTGCACTAATGAACAAACCTTATGCTGATGCTTACCAGTTTATCGAGAGCATGGCCCAAAACCACTATCAGTGGGGAACCGAACGAACAACAGTGGAAAAACCTCAACCGAAAACTGGCATGTACGAGATAAGTAACCTTGATCACGTCAATGCAAAAGTGGATGCTTTGGTCCAGAAGATTGAAAGTTTAAACGTATCACCTCCAGCAGCCGTGGTTGCTATAACTCAGAATTGCGAGGTCTGTGGAATCCAAGGCCACACTCCTGCGGAATGTCAACTCTTGACTGGAATCCAAACAGGGCAAGTAAACTATGCTCAAGGAAGCCCCTATTCGAATACCTATAACCCAAATTGGAAGAACCATCCAAACTTCTCATATAAGAGTAATAATGCTTTATACGCACCTGGACAGTCTCCAAATCAATCCCCATCTATACCTCCAGGATATCAGAAACCGAATCCTAACAATAATACCCCTAGAAAATCCAACTTGGAAATCATGATGGAAAACTTTATAGCTTCCCAACAACAAACCAATAAAGATTTCTTAAACCAGAACATACACACTGGCGAACAACTTAAACAACTAGCAAGCAAAGTAGATGCCTTGGCTATCCATAACAAAATGCTGGAAACGCAAATATCTCAAGTAGCTCAACAACAAGCACCTACCGCTGCACCAACTGGTACATTCCCTGGACAGCCCCAACCCAATCCGAGAAGCCAAGCTCATGCAATTATATTGAGAAGTGGAACGGAAGTGGAAGGACCGTCTGACCCAAGGATAGAAAACCAAAACCCTGAGAAATCCACTGAGGAAAGTGAACCTAAGGAAAAGGAAGAGAGTAATAAGGAAACCCTAGAAAAGAAGGAACCCTATGTACCTCCACCACCTTACAAACCACCTATACCTTACCCTCAAAGGCTTGTTAAAACCAAAGATGTAGGCCAATTTAGAAAATTTGCTGATCTCCTTAAACAATTAAACGTTACAATTCCGTTTACCGAAGCTATTACGCAGATGCCCTCATATGCTAAATTCTTAAAAGAAATTCTTTCTAATAAGAGGAAACTTGAGGATAGCGAAACCGTTACACTCCCTGCCGAATGTAGCGCTATAATCCAAAACATGCCCCCTAAACTCAAGGATCCGGGTAGCTTCTCTATACCCTGTCACATAGGAAAATTTGTCATCGACAAAGCCTTATGCGATTTAGGAGCCGGAATTAGCGTTATGCCCTTATCCATATGTAAGAAACTGGAGATGGGAGAATTAAGACCGACCAAAATGTCTGTGCAATTAGCAGATCGTTCCATCAAATATCCTGTAGGAATCCTTGAAAACGTTCCCGTACGCATAGGTCAGTTTTACATTCCCACTGACTTCACAATTATGGACATTAGAGAAGATGATACGACACCTATTATACTAGGAAGACCATTCTTAGCAACTGCCGGTGCAATCATAGACGTAAAACGAGGACGACTCACCTTCGAAGTAGGTGAAGAAAAAATTGAATTCATTCTTTCCCAATTCTTGAAAGCACCTGCAATAGAAGATACATGTTACTTCATGGATATCATCGATGAATGCATAAAAGAAGCAGAGTCAGGAGAAGACAAACCATCAGACTATCTTTTAGAGGACAAATCTAAACAATGCCTAGCAATAACACCAGATCCTACGCAGTGTCTTAACAAACCAACCCCTGATTTGAAAACACTTCCCAAAAATCTGAGATATGAATTCCTAGACTTAGAACTTGAACGACCTGTGATAGTTAATGCAGATCTAGGAAGACTCGAAACAGAAAAACTCCTACATATCTTAAGAAAATATCCAACTGCACTAGGATACCACATCACCGATCTTAAAGGAATAAGCCCTTCTATTTGTATGCACCGCATCATGTTAGAAGAAGACTGTAAAACCTCTAGGGAACACCAGAGAAGACTAAATCCGATCCTAAGTGAGGTAGTAAAGAAAGAAATAACCAAGTTATTAGAAGCAGGTATTATATATCCTATATCTGACAGCAAATGGGTTAGTCCTGTACACGTTGTACCAAAGAAAGGAGGCATAACCGTTATTGAAAACGAAAAAGGAGAAACTATAACTAAACGAATCGAATCGGGATGGAGAATGTGCATTGATTATAGGAAACTAAACAAAGCAACCCGAAAAGATCATTTCCCTTTACCATTCATTGACCAAATGTTAGAACGATTAGCTAAACATTCACATTTCTGTTATTTAGACGGTTATTCAGGCTTCTTTCAAATACCAATTCACCCTGATGACCAAGAAAAGACAACATTCACATGCCCTTTTGGTACCTTCGCGTATAGACGAATGCCGTTTGGTCTGTGTAATGCCCCTGCAACTTTTCAAAGATGCATGATGGCAATATTCGCCGACTTTCTCGAAAACATCATGGAAGTATTCATGGATGACTTTTCTGTATACGGACAAAGTTTCGAAGAATGCCTTGAAAACCTGGAAAGAGTTCTGGAGCGATGTGTAAAAGTAAACTTAGTACTTAATTGGGAAAAGTGCCACTTTATGGTACAAGAAGGAATTGTTTTAGGACACATCATCTCGAACAGAGGAATTGAAGTAGACAAAGCCAAAATAGAGGTAATCGAAAATCTTCAACCCCCAAGAACCGTGAGAGAAGTACGAAGCTTTTTAGGACACGCCGGTTTTTACCGACGATTCATCAAAGACTTCTCTAAGATAACTAAACCCTTAACCGGACTGTTGATGAAAGATGCTGAATTCATATTCGACGATAACTGTTTAAAAGCATTTCAAACTCTTAAACAAGCATTGATCTCCGCACCCATTATGCAGACACCAGACTGGAATGAACCATTCGAAATAATGTGCGATGCCAGTGATTATGCTGTAGGTGCTGTTTTAGGACAAAGAAAGGATAAAAAGCTTCACGTTATATATTACGCTAGCAGAACCCTGGATGAAGCGCAGATGAATTATGCCACAACCGAGAAAGAACTCCTAGCAGTGGTATTTGCGCTAGATAAATTTCGTTCTTACCTGGTAGGAGCCAAAATAATAGTTTACACTGATCACGCTGCTATCAGGTACCCTTTAACAAAAAAGGATGCTAAACCTAGACTCCTAAGATGGATCTTGTTACTACAAGAATTCGACTTAGAAATCAAGGACAAGAAAGGAACTGAAAACGTAGTAGCAGACCACCTCTCTAGACTTGAGAACCTTGAACCAGAAAGAACATCCATTAATGATGATTTCTCGTATGATAAACTCATAGCTACTTTGGAAGAGAACAACTCCGACATGCAAGTAGAAACCACCTTAGCTATATCTGTCATACCATGGTACGCTGATCTAGTCAATTATTTAGCTGCCGGAATAGTTCCACCTACTTTATCTTACCAGCAGAAGAAACGATTCTTCCACGACATAAAACACTATTACTGGGATGATCCCTTACTTTTCAAAAGAGGCCCCGATGGTATTTTCCGTCGATGTATACCCGAAGAAGAGGTAGAAAATATAATCCAACACTGTCACTCTGCGCCTTATGGTGGTCACACAAGTACATCCAAGACCTGCTCTAAAATCCTACAAGCTGGCTTTTATTGGCCAACTATATGGAAGGACGTACATGCGGCTATTAAGGAGTGTGACAGATGTCAACGCACATGAAACATATCTAGACGTGACGAGATGCCACAAAAAGGTATTTTGGAAGTAGAGATTTTTGACGTGTGGGGGATAGACTTCATGGGACCCTTTCCATCCTCTTTCGGTAACAAATACATACTCGTGGCAGTTGACTACGTATCAAAATGGATCGAAGCTATAGCTTCTCCAACAAATGACACCCGAGTAGTAACTAGACTCTTTAAAAATATAATATTTCCGAGATTTGGCATCCCAAGAATAGTAGTCAGTGATGGTGGATCACACTTTATATCCAAGGTACTCGAAAAACTACTACTTAAATATGGAGTGAGACATAGGATAGCAACACCTTACCACCCTCAAACCAGTGGACAAGTGGAAGTATCTAACAGAGAAATCAAGCAAATACTAGAAAAAACGGTCGCCACTTCAAGGAAAGATTGGTCATTGAAATTACCAGAAGCTTTATGGGCATACCGAACTGCTTATAAAACTCCCATAGGGACGACCCCATTTAAGCTCATTTATGGAAAATCCTGTCACCTCCCGGTAGAATTAGAACATAAAGCCTATTGGGCTATTAGAAATTTAAATTTGAATTATAAAGCCGCCGGTGAAAAGAGAATCCTTGACATAAACGAATTAGAGGAACTCAGAAGAGACGCCTATGAAAATGCCAAAATCTATAAAGAAAGAACAAAACAATGGCATGACAAGCGTATATCAAGGAAAGTCTTCAAGCAAGGCGACGCAGTACTTTTATTTAACTCTAGACTAAAGTTATTCCCGGGAAAACTACGATCCAGATGGTCAGGACCTTTTCATATCACTAAAATCTTTCCCAGTGGAGCGGTAGAAATAAAAGGACAATCTACAGAACCGTTCACCGTAAACGGGCAACGTCTGAAACATTATCACTATGCGGAAACCAACGAGGATTCGCAAATTCTACACTTAGACGAAACGCCCCCAGGACTCATAGACTATATTTAACAGTTTCTTTGTCGAGCTTGCGACATTTAAACAAAGCGCTTAGTGGGAGACAACCCACAAATTAATCTGTTATTTTATTATTCTATTATTATTATCATTTCCCTATTTTTCTCTTAATTATTTCTTTTAATTTCTATTTAGTATTCATTATTGATTTATTCAAAAAGAAAAAAAATATATATATAATAATAATAATTCTTTTCTTCTTTCGGCATTTGGCCAAATCCTGACTTAAACTCATGTTTCTTTTCTCTAGTTAACACTAACCAGATGGGACATTTTGATCGTATGGGTATCAAGTTCAGAGGAATGGCTCAGAAACGAAAGTTTGAAGAACTAGCCGCTAGAGAGATGCTACCTAGTTTATATGCTGATGATTGGGCTATGACTGCCCTTGGACTGAGACAGAGTGTCCTGTTTTTGCTGAATCAGATAGGATGGGAGACCTCCCCTATCCTGAGACATTTCACCACCTACCGGAGACTCACACTAGAATTCCTTAGTTCATTAATCTATCTACCTAGCCATGGAAAAGGAATTAGCAGAGGTTTTATCCAGTTCAGAATGTTCAATATGGAGTACCAATTTAATATTAGAGACTTCACCAACCTTTTGGGTTTTCCTACCTCCTTTGATACATTCACTGTAAGCCAGGAAGAACTTTTTGAATATAGAGAGCTTGAACACTTTTGGGGTAAGCTGAGTGGAAATGATGAGCCCGAAGAACATGAGTTTCTCTCTGGAAACATACATAACCCGGCTTTTCGCTATTTCCATAAGATCCTGACCCACACTTTATTTAGGAAGAAGCCAAATAGTACTTCAGTTTCACGTGATGAACTCTTCATCATATTTTGTGCTTCCCAGAACCGTCCAGTAAACGGTGCTACTTTTATGTTAGCTAATTTGGACCACCTTATCCAGGATGAGCGAGCACCCATTAGAATAGGCGGTTTGATCACTATGATAGGTAATGCTATTGGACTACGTCAGCCTATGCTTGACCTTAACCCTTTTTGTGGCATTACTACTATGAGTATACCCTTCCTCTTCAACACTATGTTTATAGCAAACATAGGGTCTGATGAGTTCGAGCTTATTATTGATAACCAGGTTCTCTGCCTATTCACCTTGCCCGATCCTAGAACTAGTGTTCATAATCAAAGGAACTGGCTCTATAACCTGAATGAAACCCCAACTCCGGCTGGATCCACTGAATCCATCCAGGATTATGAGATTTGTGACGACTATGAGCACTATGTTGACCATATCTCTCTTGCTGAATCTGACCCTCAGACACCTTCCGGCTACTATGATATTGATCCTCCTCCTCAGCCTGTCCTGACCGAAGAATCAGTCATGCCTGATCTCCGACATCATATGCCAGGAACAAATATTAAAACAGTCATTGAAGCCTTGATGTCAGAGCAAGACGCCCTCAGGGAAGATTTCCATAACTTGAGACTTGAAATCCTAGAATACATGAGCAGCACGGCAAGTCAGTTACGTATGTTACGGCATCATGTTAACTCTTTTACTCCTCCGGCCAGAGATCCGAAGATAGATGGAATTTAGTTATATTTCTTTCTAAGTTATTTAGTTTTAGGCTAGATTTTTTCATTAATGTTGTTTGAATTCATGTTTATTTCTATTTCATTTCATTATTTTCCTTCCCTGTAATACATTATGATCATTTTTATTGAAGCTGTTTAATTAATTTTATTATGCAATGGCTATTATGCTCTGCTGTTGTTACCTATTATTATTATTATACAAAGCAAGTAAGCGTGCACAATGCATTAAAATTGCATACTAAAAATGATCATAAGCAAAATGAAACATTAAAATACGCTACCAAAGTAATTCTGTGAAGCGCCACTGAAGCCTTGCCAAAAAGGAGGTGTGACGAGCGTCACACACTCCATGACGAACGGCACGCAAAACGCCTGTTACGAACGTCACACCCCTGTGACGAGCGTAACGCCCTTCAGACAAGTGAACGTTAAGGAGCCGTTGGAGACGAACGTTACACTTTAATTTTTTACATTCCCCATTCATTTTTCATTTACCACACTTAATTACTTTTCAACCACTTTTTCTTTCTACCTTCCAATCCTTCTCCTATAAATACCTACCAAAACTTCCTTCATTCACCACAAAACAATTCTCTCATATCAAATACACTTCTTTTCCTTTCCAAATCATCCCTTCAAAAATTCATCACAATGGCGGGAAATCAAAATTTCGGAAATATCATCTTCCGATCCGGAGATGACAACTATCAGCAAGAGCAATTCGAGCGCTTCCAACAGCGAGGCGTCGCTTCCACCAGGTACCCCGATTTAACTTGTTTACAACAATTGGGCTTACTCCAAGGTATCGAGTGGATGCTCCGTAAAGCCGATTTAACCTTCCTTTGCACCCATAACCAACCCACCTACCCTTCCCTAACCTTAGAATTCTTAAGTTCTTACGACTACACCACTCCCGCCGGTGAAGGTGAATTTCTGACCGGTACCGCAACCTTCCGTATGTTTAACACCGAGTACTCTCTAACCCAACGCCAATTGAGTGCCATGCTACAATTTCCCACAGAAGGTCTGCTGCATGCCAGAATCCCTCCAACCTCAAACTGGAACACAGTTCTAGTTTTCGATCTTTTTAAGAAAATTTCCGGTATAAATACCTACAACTGGGAAGGACTCCTTCTCTCCCACATCCATAACCCCACCATCCGTTATTTTCTCCGTATCCTGCAAAACACACTTTTTGGAAGACCAAACAACAGTAAGGTCAACTCAAAGGAGTTATTTTTCCTCCAGTGCGTTTTCGAATCGGATGCTCAGGTAAACGCCACCTCTTTTCTCTTTCATCATATCCGCACCTTATGTGCTAGAGGCCGGCAACCCTTTATAGTTGGTGGATTAATAACCTCCATAGCACTTGGCCTGAACCTAGGGGATAAACTCCAAACTTTAGAATCCCTACCTCCCCTGTCTATGGATATCAGCTATTGCCGCTCCAGCCGCCTGATTAAAAACAGAGTAGGCGGAGGCTATTATCTTATGGTGAACAACCAAGCAGTCCCGAGTGTTGTGCTACCCAATACCACCCTAACTGATGTCACAAACCCCGACCGCCACCTCTACGATCTTAGCGCTCCTGAAACCACCGAGCCTTCACAAACAAACCAGCAAACAGATGAGTTTGAAGAAATGGAACAAGGTGATCATCCGCCAACACAACAATCAGTCCCGCTAAACCCTTCCAGTAATGCAGCCGGCCCATCCTCCCAACGTCGTCGACGAAGAAGGCCTGCGACCAACGATGACATTATGGATGCTATCGATGGAATGCAGGCACAGAATACAGAGATGATGCAGATGATGCGTCAAATGCAACAGCAACAGGATGCTCGGAATGCCATAACCGACCAGCGATTTACTGAGTTGTTTAGCAGGTTCGACAACTTAGACATACGTCAAAGATCACCAGGTCCAAGAACCAGAGGCGGAAGGCAGCCTTAGTTGTTATTTTCTTTTTCCTTTCCATCTTGTATTTCATTTCCTTAAAACATTGAGGACAATGTTTAGTTTAAGTATGGGGGGGAAACAATATTCTTTCCATTCTCATTTTTTAAGTTATGTACTCTCCCTTTCATTGTTATTTCCCTTTTTTTTTTCTCTCTATTGTAAAAAATAAATAAATATATATATATATATAATATATATATATATATATATATATATATATATATATATATATATTTATTTAAGTTAAGTTCCTAAGTGTGAAAATTTTCTATTATCTATTCCCCTCAATTTCCTGAGCCATAACAAAAATTTTAACACACCCAATAAGTATAAAGGTTGCTTACTTTATAAAACTTGAGTGAGATCAAAACAAAACCATTACCGTAACAACGCTCTGAGAACCTCAATATGCTAGATCAGGATAAAGTACCTATTATACCAATTCCTTGAACTTTTAGTTCTATGGCAACCCCAAGTAGTTTATACAGAAGTCAGCACCATCTTAATAGCAAACTACGTGGAGAGCCGATGAATATAAGTGAATGATCCCCAAAGTAACCTAAAATATATAAATATATCAAGAAATGCACTAATTAAATTAGGTGATCCTTACCAGATCATTTAATCTAAAGGTTGCAGATCATGCAAAAGCACAATACGAAAGATCCATTATGAGTTGGTTCAGTAGGAATCTGGTACTGAACTTGGTAGGGCGGACTACGGTTCGATCCCCCGCAATTTGCAATGGACTGAATAATGAAGTTATCCGACTTATATACCAGAACTTCTAGCTAAAAGCGGATCATAATCACTAACCGGTTACTCCACTATGTGCGCGAAAAGATAAAGGGCTTAATGTGATTTCGCTAGAATGAAAACGGGTAAAATAAGACTAAAGGAACCAGGATAGCTATCATAGGGTACTTGAAACTGATTGGCATAAAAATAGGGTTATCTAAGTTGTAACGGTGGTTGTTGATGTCAAGATTAAACTCAAGTCCTCCTAAACAAAAATCCATTCGCAACCTAGTACGAATTGATGTGTGCTTTGAAATTTCATCTGGCTAAAACTTTTAACAAGTTCTATACTGAATTTTGCTTGAGGACAAGCAAAGATTTAAGTATGGGGGAGTTTGATAACATGAAATTATATCACATTTTAAGACTTAATTTAATTAGATTATATTATCATTTACTTTAATTTATCCCATTTTATCAGATATTATGCAGTATTTCTTTTCTATTTACATCAGGTACCCATTTTGAAGCAAAAGTGAAAAAGGGAAGAAAAGGAGGTGTAAAAAGCAATAAAAAGGAAACAAATAACCAAGACCAAGCCCAGCCCAAAAGAAAGCGCACGTTGCCCCTGTGACGGGCGTCACAAGGGTTGTGACGAGCGTCACGCGAAGTAGCCTTGTGACGGACGTCACACATGGTGTGACGAGCGTCACACCAGTCCACTAGCTTTTTGGCGCAAGTTACGCTCTCAGAAGAATGGAAGTAACGTTGAGGACTTCGTGTCCTATTCCCAAGCCGTGTATTTAGCCATGCTGAAGACTCGTAGGGAACGGAATGCAGTTACCAAGGCTATTATAAATAGCCATCTCCTCTCTTTGCCGTAAAGACAGTTTTTGCACGCTCAGTTTTGCGGAAGCTCTGCCAAATTTTCCTTTCACGCCTTTGCTTATTTTTCTTCCTTTCCAGCATTGTTCATTTTATTTATTTCTTTTGCAAGCTTTACTTTCTCTTTTCCCTTGCAATTTATCTTTCCCGTTTTTAGCTTTTAGATATTTTTTCGCGTAATAGTTTCTACACCGGAAACTACTGTGCAACTTTATACCGGATTTAACCTTACGTTATATTCGAGTTTTATTTCCTTGATTTATTTTACTGCTTAATTGAAGAATCGAAGAACAAATCCTACCGGCTTGTGGTGGAGTGTTCAAGACCATTGTATTACGCATTCAGGTTCTTTAATTGTTATTTAATTTTTAATGTTTTATTCTATTGTTTATTCATATTGCCTGCCTGGAATGAGTCTGTTTATGCATGATATAAATTCTTGTTTATTTAGCATGTCTGGCTAATTTGCCTAGGTATCGGTATGTAAAGTAAGCAGAATAAGGGATCGAGACTGAGTCGGTCTATCTAAACTTAAAATCAAAATCAATCTTTTTATGGTCTCAACTTACAGGTTTAATAACAAGATTTTTTACAAAAGTAAAAGACATAAAGAAGTTAAAATCAATAGAGCGAGAGTTTGAGATTTTAACTGGACAGTGTAAGTTAGGCATTAATTCTAGATCAGGGCGAGAGCAAGTTTTAGAGTTAATTAAATTCTGACCTTTTCCAAAAAGTATTTTTAAAGATTGAATGTGAGGACGAGAGTTAAGCATTTGGATTTAATTATATAACCTAAGTCAACAGAGCGAGAGTTTGAGATAAGGGTGTTTAAAACGGTCAGTATTTTCTTAAAAAGAGTTTCTGCAACTTTATTGTTTTCAAAATATGGTTTTTGACTTAATTATAAGTGACAGCAACATTAATATAAAATCATGGTTTATTCAACAGAGCGAGAGTTTGAGATAGAACCTTTAACCAATAAAGTTAACCGAAACGATTCATTTTAAAACCAAGAAACCGACAAAGACTTGATTCCCTAGTTTTGACGAATTACATACCGATATCCGTTTTATTAATATTTAATCTAGACATTAGTTTAGCTCTTAGTTTTTCCCCAAACAATCAAACATCTTCACCTTAGATTTACGTAGTAACTTTAGATAACGGTATATCGATTCATAAGTCCCTGTGGGATCGATATCTTTTAAAACTACGCGATAGAACTGTGCACTTGCAGTTTGTATCCCATTCTCGACTCACCCAGTCGAGCGATCAGTTGTTTATGCTGTTAGCGACTTTGGAGGCTAAAGATAAACTGGTGATTTGCGATCTAGCCATGGTATGTGATTTTCCTGATGTGTTTCCTGAAGAAGTGCATGAATTACCGCCAGAGCGTGAAGTTGAGTTCTCGATTGATTTGGTACCTGGTACTAGGTCGGTGTCGATGGCTCCGTACCGTATGTCTGCTGTTGAGTTAGCTGAATTGAAGAGTCAGCTGGAAGATCTGTTGGATAAGAAGTTTATTCGTCCGAGTGTGTCACCGTGGGGTGCACCAGTGTTATTGGTTAAGAAGAAAGAAGGTACTATGAGGTTGTGTGTGGACTACAGGCAACTGAATAAAGTGACGATCAAGAATCGGTATCCTTTGCCGAGGATTGATGATTTGATGGATCAGTTGGTTGGTGCGAGTGTGTTCAGCAAAATAGATTTAAGGTCGGGGTATCATCAGATACGTGTGAAAACTGAGGATATTCAGAAAACTGCTTTCAGAACAAGGTATGGACATTATGAGTATTCTGTAATGCCTTTTGGTGTGACTAATGCGCCTGGGGTATTTATGGAGTATATGAATAGGATTTTCCATCCGTACCTAGACAAGTTTGTTGTGGTGTTTATTGACGATATTTTGGTGTATTCGAAATCTGAAGAAGAGCATGCTGAACATTTGAGAGTGGTTTTAGGAGTTCTACGAGAAAAGAAGTTATTTGCTAAACTGTCCAAGTGTGAATTTTGGTTAGAAGAGGTTAGTTTTCTTCGTCATGTGGTTTCAAGAGGTGGTGTTGCTGTTGATCCTTCTAAGATAGTAGCGGTATCTAAGTGGGAAGCTCCGAAGTCAGTTTCTGAGATAAGGAGTTTTCTTGGACTTGCAGGTTATTATAGGAAATTCATTGAGGGATTTTCTAAGTTGGCGTTACCGTTGACGATGTTGACTAGAAAGGGCCAAGCGTTTGTTTGGGATTCAAAATGTGAAGAAGGTTTCCAAGAGTTAAAGAGAAGGTTAACTACTGCTCCTATTCTGATATTACCGAGTCCATCGGAACCATTTGAGGTTTACTGTGATGCTTCATTGTTGGGTTTGGGTGGTGTTTTGATGCAGAATAAGCAGGTTGTAGCTTATGCTTCGAGACAACTGAAGGTTCATGAGAGGAACTATCCGACACACGATTTAGAGTTGGCAGCTGTGGTATTTGTTCTGAAGTTATGGAGGCATTACTTGTACGGGTCAAGATTTGAGGTTTTCAGTGACCATAAAAGTTTAAAGTATTTGTTTGATCAGGAAGAGCTGAATATGAGACAGAGGAGATGGTTAGAGTTTCTGAAGGATTATGACTTTGGTTTGAATTACCATCCGGGTAAGGCAAACGTAGTGGCTGATGCATTGAGTCGGAAATCATTGCATATGTCTATGTTAATGGTTAAGGAATTGGATTTAATTGAGCAGTTTAGAGACTTGAGTTTGGTGTGTGAAAGTACTCACAATAGTGTTAAATTGGGAATGTTGAAGTTAACGAGTGGTATTCTGGATGAGATTAGAGAGGGTCAGAAATCCGATGTGCTTTTGGTTGATAAGTTGACTCTAGTGAATCAAGGTCAAGGTGGTGAATTCAGAGTTGATGAGAATGGTGTTTTGAAATTTGGTAATCGGGTGTGTATTCCGGATGTTACCGAACTTAAGAAGAGTATTCTTGAGGAAGGACATCGTAGTGGCCTGAGTATTCATCCTGGGGCTACGAAGATGTATCATGATTTGAAAAAGTTATTTTGGTGGCCGGGAATGAAAAGAGAAATTGCGAGTTTTGTTTATTCTTTTTTGACTTGTCAGAAGTCAAAGATTGAGCATCAGAAGCCGTCTGGGCTAATGCAACCGTTGGCTATTCCAGAGTGGAAGTGGGATAGTATCAGTATGGATTTTGTTTCAGGTTTACCGAGGACAATTAAGAATTTTGAAGCTATTTGGGTGATTGTTGACAGATTGACTAAATCGGCTCATTTCATTCCGATCAGAATGGATTATCCGTTAGAGAGATTAGCTGAGTTGTATATTGAGAAAATTGTAAGTTTGCATGGTATTCCGTCGAGTATTGTTTCGGACAGAGATCCTAGATTTACATCGAAGTTCTGGGAAGGTTTGCAGAGGGCTTTGGGAACTAAGCTGAGATTGAGTTCTGCATATCATCCGCAGACTGATGGTCAGACTGAGAGGACGATTCAGTCACTGGAGGATCTTTTGAGGGCTTGTGTTTTGGAAAAGGGAGGTGCTTGGGATTGTTATTTACCTTTGATTGAGTTTACCTACAACAATAGTTTTCATTCGAGCATTGGTATGGCACCGTTTGAAGCTTTGTATGGTAGGAGATGTCGGACACCTTTATGTTGGTATGAGTCCGGTGAGAGTGCTGTGGTTGGACCGGAGATTGTTCAACAAACTACGGAAAAGATTAAGATGATTCAAGAGAAGATGAGGATTGCTCAGAGTCGTCAGAAGAGTTATCACGACAAGAGGAGGAAGTCACTTGAGTTTCAAGAGGGAGATCATGTGTTTCTTCGTGTTACTCCGATAACTGGGGTTGGTCGAGCCTTGAAGTCGAAGAAGTTGACACCTCGATTTATTGGTCCTTATCAGATTTTGGAGAGGATAGGGGAGGTAGCCTATCGTATCGCTTTACCGCCGTCACTTGCGAATTTGCATGAGGTTTTTCATGTGTCTCAGTTGAGGAGGTACATTCCTGATCTGTCGCATGTAGTCCAAGTAGATGATGTACAGGTGAGAGATAACCTGACTGTTGAAATATCACCTATGAGGATCGAGGATCGAGAGTTGAAGCAGTTGCGGGGTAAAGAGATTGCTTTGGTAAAGGTAGCTTGGGGAGGACCAGCAGGTGGCAATGTGACTTGGGAACGTGAGAGTCAGATGAAGGAGTCTTATCCAGAGTTATTCACTTGAGGTATGTTTTCGAGGACGAAAACTCTTTTAGTGGGGGAGAGTTGTAACACCCCGATAAAATATGATAATTATTTAAATTAAGTTAATAGTATATTTATTAATTTAATTAAATAATTGGATTATTATTGGAATATTATTTGGAATTATTATTATTGGAATAATAAGTTGGAATATATATAAAGAGTTCCATTTGGTAAAAAGGGTTTTTCACGTGAAAACCAGAGAAGCGACAGAAAGGGAGAAAAGGGCAAGGAGGAAGAGCAAGAGAACGAGGGTTGAAGAAGGGAAAAGCTTGAAGCTAAAGGATTTGCCGGATTAACTCAGGTAAGGGAGGTTTATCGTCGTTTAATGGGTATTATGGGTTAACATGTAATGGGTAGTAATAAGCCGTTGAATTGACCCTAATTTGGATGATGAATGTTGCAAATTGTGATGATCAAATTTCGTTAAAAACTGTGATTGAATCTATATTTGGATGAGTTGTGATTTTCCGAACGTGTAACTTTTTATGGAATTGGAATCGGAGGTCCGGAAGTCCTCCAACGGCGGAAAATGCGGAGAATTCTGCATTCTGCTTCGCGTTAGCGCAGGAACAGCTTTCTGTCTTGCGTTAACCGGTTAACCCAGGGTGTTAACCGGTTAACACTGTTATGAATTGTGAAATATTGCTGTCTGTCTTGCGTTAACCAGTTAACCCAGGGTGTTAACCAGTTAACACTGTTAAAATGTGCCAGGAAGCGTGTTCTGTGTTGCGTTAACCGGTTAACCCAGGGCGTTAACCGGTTAACACTGTTTGAAAAGTAGAAAAACTGATATTTTAAATATTGTGAATAATTGATGATTGGCCTATATTGGTGTATGATATGGGAGGGATCAATTCCCGTTGTTTTGAGCAGTGTAGGTATTAGTAGAGTGTGCTAATGCTGTGATTGATTATGTGGCATGACATGATATGATTCTGTGATAATTGTATTGATGATGTATGATGGTGTGCATAATGTTGTGAATATATCTATTATGTATGAAATTGTGAATGGACTGTTTATGGCTTAGAGTGTGAGCATATGTTCATTATGGATTGTTGATGGTTGCATGCTAGGTGATTTAGCGTGCATAATATGGCCTTTATGGTGGTAGCTAATTCCCATGGTGAGGAATTAGTGATGAGTTATTGTGGATTGTTGTTGATGTTTGCATGCTAGGTGATTTAGCGTGCATAGCATAGCCCTTGGGGTGGTAGCTAATTCCCATGGTGAGGAATTAGTGATGTGAGTCACTAGGTCTCAAATGAGTGGGACTAGTGAGCTTGGTAGCCGTATCTGGATTTGATCGGTGAGGTTGAACTATGTGTTCACGAATAGTCGGTACCGCATGCATGGAGTCTCATTGCATAATGTATGTATGGCGTATAATATGAATGGATGTATTCCAATATTATACGTGTGTTTGGTGTTGAGTTGAGTATGATTATGATTTTGAATTGATGTTGCCGTTGCTGAATGTGTGATCTGATTTGGGTGATGAAATGTGTTAATTTACTTAGCATTACATGATATTTTATAATGCTTATTATATCGATTGAGGAACTCACCCTTACAACTATGTTTCAGGTAACGAGCAGTGATTGAGTAGAAGCTAGTGCTTGGAGTCTTGTGTAGTTCCTTAGTGGGTCATGCTCTGGTAGATGTAACATCGGGACGGGATGTTTTACCTTGTTTCATTTGTTGGTTGTTGAACAGTTTACATGTAATGTGTTACATGGTTTGTATACTGTTAGATCTTCTATCCGCTGCGAATTGTGCAATGTCTTAATTTGATTTATAAATGAGCATGACAAGCTATTTTGATGAATGGTGTGAAGTGTCAAGTGTGACACCCTTAAATTGCATATCTACTCTGATTTATATTTTGTTGAATTAATTAATTATTGGGGTATTTTAGAAGGGTGTTACAGTTCCTGCCCGGAAACTCATCTTCAGGCCTTTGTCCGGAAGATCTCTGCCTATACAACAGATCAGAAGCTCTGGATATACTTTTTCCAAGACAGTTTGTCTGGTGGATCTCTTGAATGGTATACCAAGTTGAAGTCTTCGGATATCAAGAGTTGGCAGGATCTCGGAGATGCATTCTTTAAACAGTACCAGTTCAACGCTGACATGGCTCCTAGCCGTACCCAGCTGCAGGGTATGTCTCAGAAGCCGAGCGAAGGGTTTAAAGAATATGCACAAAGGTGGAGGGAGTTGGCGGCCAGAGTTCAACCTCCGCTGGTGGATCGGGAGATGTCTGATCTATTCATGGGGACCTTGCAAGGGGTTTTTGCTGAGAGAATGGTTGGATGCCCGGTGACTAACTTTGCAGACATTGTGGTGGCCGGAGAAAGAATTGAAAGTTGGCTAAGAATGGGGAAAATACAAGGTAATGCTTCGTCATCAGCATCGAAGAAGCCATTCGGGAATGGTCAGCGCAAGAATGAAGGTGAATCGAGTGCTGTGTATGCCCAGAGAGGACACGGTAGGGATCGTTACTACCAGCACACTGCTGCGGTAACCACCCCTGCTGGTAATCAGTCAGTACGACAGCAACATCAGCCACCTCAACAGAGAGCCGGATATCAGGTGAGAGGAAAGGGGATTGATCGCCATTTTGATAAGCCGCCCGTGACGTATGCTGTTCTGTTTAAAAAGTTGATGGATCTTGGGTTGGTTCAGCCAAGGACGATGGTTCCGTTAAGATCAGATCAAAGGCCTCCTAACTATGATGAGAACGCCAAGTGTGAATTCCATTCGGGTACACCGGGGCATAACATTGAGGGTTGTAGAGCATTCAAGCATGTTGTCCAGGATTTGGTAGACTCCAAGGCCATCAATTTTGCACCATCACCGAATGTTAATGCCAATCCCATGTCGGCACATGGTCAGGCGATGGTGGGTGCAATTGCTGAAGATTCGGATCACGCCTATGCGGTAGGTGAAGGGACTGACAGTGACTGCGAGTTTGATGGTTGGATAAAGCCGTGCGTACCAGGGAACTGGAAGGCCTGAAAAGATCATCACTGTCATTCTACTGGAAGAGTAATTTTTTTGTTTTTGATTGTATCTGCATGAAAGCCATACGTTTTGCCCGAAACGTAATGGTTCATTGTAAGGGCCACCTCATGTTTCATTTTGCAACATTTTGCATCATAAATGAATGGATGTTTTTCAATAAAAAGCGGTGTTCCCTATTTTTCATTTATTTTTACAGTTTAAAAATAAAAACAAATAAAAATGGCAATGTTTGTTTTCATTTTTCCCCCTTTTTGATTTGTCTCGTTCCGGCTCCGAACAGTAATTTTCCGGATCTCATTGATAACAATTTGGTTACACCTCATATGACTTCGACAATCCGATCTATCATGCCGAAGAAGAAGGCGAAGAAGATTGTGACCTGCTGGAATTAGCCAGGTTGTTGAAATAAGAGGAGAAGGTGATTCAGCCGCACGAGGAGCGAGTCAAGATTGTTATTCCAAGTGCCGTCGAGGTCAGAAAGGAAATGAAAATTGGGGCCGTTTCAAAGGCGAGTCGAGAGCAGAATGGTAGTCTTATTGAAGGAGCATGTGGACACCTTCGCCTGGTCGTGTCAGGATAGGCCAGGGTCGGATACCGATGTCATTATACACAAGCTATCATGGAGAGAAGACTGTCCTCCAGAGAAGCAGAACGTCGGTGCCACGTATCAGGGTGACTTTGTTTCATGATATGATTCATCATGAAATTGAATGCTATGTTGATGACATGATAGCAAAGTCCCAAGCAGAAGAGGGGCATCTGGCAGATCTGGCCAAGCTGAGTAGACCAGTTGAGACAATTCAAACTGAGGTTGAATTCAAATAAGGGCACTATCAGAGTGCGGTCCGGTAAGCCGCTGGGGTTCATTGGAAAAGAGGAATCGAGGTTGATCCTGCTAAAAAAAAAACAAGAAATGCCTGAACCGAAAACAGAAGAAGAGGTTCGTGGTCTATTAGGTAGATTGAACTACATGTCATGGTTCACATCTCCTCTAACATCCACGTGTGAACCTATACTCAAGCTGTTGGGAAAAAAAACGGTCAGGTGAAATAATGATTGCCAAGGGGCATTGAAAAAAAAATAAAAAGAATGAGTAGCAGGAACCTCTGATTCTTATGCCTCCTGTGGGAGAAGCAATTGTTAATCTGTACTTGACGGCCTTCGAGGGGTCTACGAGGTGTAGTGGGTCAGCATGACAAGTCTTGTCGAAAAGAGCATGCAATTTACCTTGGCAAAAAGTTTACCAACTGTGAAACAATACATTCACTGTTCGAGAAAACTTGATGTACTTTGGCATAGGCTGCTCGCCGACCGAGACCGTGTATGCTGGTTCATACCACTTTGTGGATTTCGAGATGGATCTGATCAAGTAGATTTTTGAAGAGCCAGCAATGACCGGACAGGTTGCGAAAGGGCCAATGATTTTGATTTAATACGATATTCGATATACCTCTCAGAAAGCAATCAAGGGGAGTGTATTGTCTGATTACGTTGCCCCACAACCCGTAGAGGATTATCAACCGGTGAGGTTTGAGTTCCCTGATGAGGACATCTCGAGGTGCTCAAATCGAAAGATTGAGAGTAACCGATCCCGGAGGAGGGGCCTGACCCCGAATCCGAACGGATTCTGATGTCTGATGGGGCTAATGTGAAGGAGTTATTACTGCTTTGGTTACACCGAAAGGATCCCAATTCCTTTTGTTGCCCGGATAACATTTGAATGTACCGACGGTGTGATTGAGTAGGAAGTTGGTATCCTGGGTACCGAACGGCGGTACGCACATTTACTGGGGCAACGCCATTCTCGTGGGTATATGGGATGGAAGCCGTGCTACCGGTTGAGGTTCAAATTCCCTCTTTGAGAGTCCTGATGGATGTGAAATTGCAAGAGGCGGAATGGGTAAGGACCCGGTACGAAGAGTTGAGCCTAATTGAAGAGAAGAGGCTGTCAGCCATCTGTCATGGGCAGTTATACCAGTAGAGGATGAAGCGTGCTTTTGACAGAAAGGTACGACCTCGGGTATATCAAGTAGGTGATATGGTGCTGAAAAGGATCCTTCCTCCTCAAAACGATCGTAGGGGCAAATGGACACCCAATTATGAAGGTTCATTCGTGGTCAAGAAGGTTTTCTCTGGCGGAGCCTTGTTGCTGACGACCATGGATGGCGAGGACTTTCCATCCCCTGTGAACGCGGACGCAGTTAAAAAATACTTCGTATAAAGAGACCCGCTGGACGAAAAGAATAAAATAGTCCAGGCAAAAATGGGCATCCCGGCGAACCAAAAAACAGAAAGAAAAGGTTCGGGCAAAAATTAGGGATAAAAAGAAAAACTGTACACCCGGCAAGTCGAAAACCTGAAAAGGCGACTTGGGCAAAAAAGGGTATCCCGGTGGACTAAAAACCCGAAAGGGCGGTCCAGGCAAAAGAGGGATTGAAACGAACAACTGCGTCTAGCATGATCGTTTGTGCTTTGGTTAAGGCACATGGATAATTCCCCGGTAGGGATCAATCGGAAACGTCTTGTTCAGAAGGCAGAAAGCACAGAGAGTCTGAGGATATATGGGGTGTAACCGAGTTGAGACTCGATGAGATCACGGGTTTCACATTGCCATTAGGATAGATTTTTCCTTTTGTACGCAATTACCTCTTTTCAGGAATTGCTTCCTTTGTATTGCTCGGTTATGAGCCACACTTTTCAATCAATAAAATGCATATTCAGTCAAATAATTTTGTTTTTGTTTTTCATTGCCGCTTTGATTGCAAAAACATCCGATTATTTTGATAAAGAATCTTTGCATTTTAAAACATACAGGTCCCTTCCAATGCATGCTTATAAGATTGTAAGCTTGAAATCTTATTCGGAAGGTTGAGTGACCCAAGTGTTGAAATCTTAACACGCCTGGGGCACGTTTTTTTTCTAACGATCTGTTTTGCAGGTGCTGTTAGGTATTTTCACTCACTTGCAGGTTGTGGTGTGGAAGCTTTTGACAAAACAAATCCCCATGGAGTCCGGTCAGGGACAAATGAATGGATGAGAACGGTGAAAAAGAATACAAGACGTATGACGATCCTTGGAATTAATAAAGAAGACTCTTCAAAGTTTGAAGATTGAAAAGACTGTATAAATCCCAGGAGTTCGCTTTCCGTCGAGTGCGGAGCGGTTGGGAATACAAGATGATGGAGCGGAAAAGGTCCAGACGAGTCTGGGAGTTCTCAAAATTGGAAAGCTGACATGGGAATTGGATATGAATGCCATGGTTCGACGAGTCGACGGGTGTTCATTGTCAGAGTTTCCTCATCCTTCCCAAGCAGAGTCGGATGACTGATTCCCCAGCAGATTCAAGGTCTGTGGCTTCCCTAGCCGGGTCAGGATGGTTATCCCCAGCAGGTTGTAGATCGATGCTTCCCCAGCAGCCAAGCCTGAAGGTTGCTGTTTCCCAGCGGAGGTATCTGTGAGTGGTGGTTTCCCCGAGCAGAGCCGGGATTGATATCCCCAGCAAGTCAAAGACTGGTGTATCCCCACAGAGCGTTGGTGGTTCTTTCCCCGGCAATTCCCCAAGCGGATTGGGTCCAAAGAAGAAGGTTATCCCCAGCAAGGGTTGCCTTTCCCCAGCAGCAGTGATATTCCCCATCAGGGTGGAAATTGGAGTGTTGACGAATTCCTCAGCAGAGTGTATCGAGCTCCCCAGAAGAGTCCCTTGAGGGGGATGCTTTTTATACATTCATCATGGAAAAAATAAGCATAGCATAATGCATAATAAATCGCGTAGCATTTCCATAATTATGGAGCATTACGCAGAAAAATCAATCATGCATCATATTGCAAGCATAAGCTAGTCTCAAACCGTGGTCATCGTTTGAGAGGTAGTTTTGCCCAAAGGTGAAGATGCTACTCCGAGGAGTTTGGTACGGTATCAACAGTATTCCCCAGTAGCGCGATACTGGAGGAGATTCCTGTCGTGCGAGACAGAAGTTGGAAGATGTTACTCTGAGGAGTTTAGCATCATGACGTCGGGTCAGCAGTGTTCCCCAGTAGTGCGATACTGGAGGAAACTTTTCCGTCGGACAGAGATGGAAAGGTTACGCGATCAGCGCGACTCAAGCCGTGGTTACCGCTTGAGATTTGGCTTCACCGGATGGAGACGATGTTGCTCTGAGGAGTTTAGCATTGTGACGTCAATATTCCCCAGTAGTGCGATACTGGAGGAGACTTTTCCGTCGGACAGAGACGGAAATGTTACGCGATCAGCGCGACTCAAGCCGTGGTCATCGTTTGAGAATTGGTTTCGACAGAAGTTGGAAGATGTTACTCTAAGAAGTTCAGCATCGGGATTTTGGAGCACCAGTATTTCCCAGTTAGTCCCTGGCAAGCGTCTGCCTGGTTTTGACATAGGTGGATGTCGTCCTTGCGATACTAGTAAGTGTCGTGTCGATCCCTGTCTGGTCGAGTTTTCTTTGGTGTCAGTCAACATCATTGTTCGATGTCCTGTAAACATCATTGTTCGATGTCCTGTAAACATCATTGTTCGATGTCCAGTAAACATCATTGTTCGATGTCCAGTAAACATCATTGTTCGATGTCCTGTAAACATCATTGTTCGATGTCCTGTAAACATCATTGTTCGATGTCCAGTAAACATCATTGTTCGATGTCCTGTAAACATCATTGTTCGATGTCCTGTAAACATCATTGTTCGATGTCCAGTAAACATCATTGTTCGATGTCCTGTAAACATCATTGTTCGATGTCCAGTAAACATCATTGTTCGACGTCCTGTAAACATCATTGTTCGATGTCCAGTAAACATCATTGTTCGATGTCTGTAAACATCATCGTTCGATGTCCAGTAAACGTCAAGTTTCCTCCCAGTCATCAGTAAGTGTCTGGTCGAGTTTTCTTTGGTGTCTGTCAACATCATTGATTCGATGTCCAGTAAACGTCGAGTTTCCTCCCAGTCATTGGTTAATGTCTGGTCGAAGGTGTACCCTCTGATATGTCGCCCTCAGAGTGGTGTTTGGTGTTATTTCCGACGTTGCCAGCGGAATTATCACAAGAAATTGGAGAGCGGGGTTCAAATGGAGAAAAGGAAATGTTGAGGCATTTTCTGGAGAGTGGGGTTCAAATGGAGAAAGGGAAATGTTGCGGCATTTTCTGGAGAACGGGGTTCACAATGGCGATCACAAGTTATCGTCAGGCGACTGGGGTTCAAATGGAGAATGGGGTTCATTATTTGGAAAACAGGATGTCGGGGTTCCAATGCGGTGATCTGGGATCATTTACGCGAAAGAAAATTTTCGGGGTTCAAGAAAATGAAAAAGAGAGTAATCATCAGAAAATTTCGGGGTTCAAGAAAAGAAAAAAAAGAAAAGTAGTAATAATCCCCAGCGGATGTGGTGATCAGGCCATGGTTATCCCTGTGTTACCATTTATTTTGGTATACAGGTCGACGGTCCTGTTTCGGTGATCAGGCCGACTTTCTCCGTACCAGACGGATTTTTCTTCAAGATTGTGTTCTTTGCCGATTCTGACAGGCATTGTTAATTATTTCCCATCAGAGTGCAAATTGTTCGTCTGTTCTTGGTATTCAATCACTCTTCATCCTGGTCATCTGAAAGCCGAGGCTATTCATATCGACAAGTTCACAGTGGATTGAATAGGGGCAGCTGTAACACCTCAAAATTTGCCCTCCTCTCTTGGGACTAGCTTAACATATTGCATATCATTTTTAGGTCATTAGGCATTACATATTTGCATATCATGTGGAAACATTGTGCAAGTCATCCTCATAAGTCTTGGTTAGAAGATAAAGAGGTTGAGATGCAAGCTGAGGGTTTCATTGATTGAATTGATCACTAGCCATCTGAGGGTTTGTGATTCAAATTAGGGTTTCATGATTTCTCAAGGAGGTTGAGCTTTATCTTGGTTGAAATGGTACATCATCATCATCATGGTCTTGTCATCACCAAGAGATTCATCATGCTTGATCAGATACCTTGAGATTAGGGTTTTGACCTCTGGTCAACCCTAATCAGTTGTACTGGGCCAATCAGGGCTTGTGAAGGAGATGAGGTTTTCAATGGATATGGGGATCATCATATGATTATATTGAGCTTATGGAAGCTAGGGTTGCATCATTGAGCCATTTCATCAGGAGTTTGGAGCTCAAGTGCATCAGTCAAGCTGAAATTCATCTATCAGTCAACAAAAGTCAAATGTGGTCAACTGTGCCTGAATTGATGGATTTGGAGGTGGGAGAGAGTTAGATACACTTCATTCATGTCCAAACAAGTTTCATTTGACATTTCAAACATCAAGAATGAAGAAAATAAAGTCAGATGGAAACTTTCCAAAAATAGAAAGTGACCTGTAATTCAAAATTGCATGCTTCAAATGAAATTTTGTTCAACATGAAAGTTGTAGATCTTGCTCTCACCTTTCCAAAAAGTCCAAGAACATGAATTTCTCATGTGTGGTTGGCAAGTTATGGATTGATCATTGTCCAAAAAAGTTGAACTTCAAAGTGGCATAACTCTTGAACCAAAAGGCCAAATTGAGTGAGGTTTCTTTGAGCAAACTCCATTTGACATGTAATATCATGTTCCATCATTACATTTCATCAAAACTCATCACATAAAAAGGCCATTTTTCAAGTGGACTTAATTTTTAAAAGTGGAGGGAAAAAGTGATTTTGCAAAATATTCATTGTTTTCACATGATTCCTTTTGCATTAGCTCACATACACCATTTGTAACTTGCTGCAACAAAGAATTTTCACTGTTACATTGGTTTGGCATAAGTGAGGTGAAATGACCAAATTGCCATTTAGCATGAAAATGCATTTTCACTAATCCACTTCATTAACACTAATCTTGATTACTAACATGATTAACATCACATATATATTGCTAATCATAACTGTTTTCATGAAAAATCATAACAGAATTTCAGATCTAGATCCAAAATCTCCAATTCTCTCAACTTTTCATCTTCACTTTTTTTGCAATTTCTTCAAAAACCTTGCTTAGATCTTCATTGTTTCATCATCCACATGCATTATTGAAGCTAATTGAAGCAAGAATTCATCATTTCCAAGCCAAATTTTGGACTGTTAAAGTGAGGTTCAACAATGGCAATTCAAGATTTCATCAAGATCGTGCGTAATTGAGCAACAAGACTTGTTCCATTCACTTCTACAAGCATCATAGAAGTTCTGTTTTCACATTTCAAGGCCTAAAACGCGCGATTTAGCAACTGTCCTCAAATTAAGGTGAGTTTTCGACTTCAATGATTCTTGAAATTGATTGATGCTTTGGATAGATCTTGTTTAGTAGAGAATTCTGCAATTTGAACCACTAAATTTGGTTGAGAAACAAGGAAGTTATGATGATTTGAAGTTTTATGCACAAACATGTTTACATTCGAATTTTTTAAATCATGAGGAATTAGGCTTAAATAATTATGGATTCATGATGTACGTTGAAAGACCTTTCCGTTGATATAAAGTTTGTCCAATTTGGTGGAGATTTGTTCTTGGACCTATGAATGTGTGAAGAACATGAAGAACACTTGAAAAATTTCAAAAAAAGCCTTGCTAGATCCAAATTCCGCGTTACTGTTCATACTGGAATGTGTTTGGGCGCCACTTTTTCAAATTCGGACCTCGCTTCGATTCTCCGCTAGAGCGCTTTCTCATTTGGCTTTTCCATTTATTTTTCATGTGCTTCATATAACTTCATGCCTTCATTTCACGTTTTTTTAATTTTTCATGACCTTAGAAAATTCATATCTCATCCAATTTTTGTCCAAATAATGTGAGATTTTTTGTTGAATGATCCTTGTAGTCTCTACTATTTTTTGGTGATTTTTGTGGAAATTGTGCACGTGTAATTTTTGGAATGGCCTAGGGTTTGCTTGGATGTGTCATTTGTTGCACCTTGCTTGGTATTTTGATCATGAAATGATGATGCTTAATTAGAAATTATTGAAATTTTGCATGCTTATTCTAGAAACCTTTATGGACGTTATGGTATATGGTTTGTGATTTTTGAGTTCCTGGATTGAGAGATATGACATGATCTTTAGAGGTGTGACAATTTGTGTGACACCATTTTTTGTCTAGCTTCATGAATTTTGTTGCCATGCCATATGAACTTGAAATGAGCTGAAATTTGGCATGTTGATATTTATGGATGTTAGGTTCAAATGTGAAGTTTTCTGGAATTTTTGGATGTGTTTCCAATTTGATTGAGAATTTCCTTTCTGTTTGACCGAATGTGGATCTTTTGTGAGTCATGTTCTTAAATGTTTTGTGAAATTCTGGATATGTATTGGATGGACTTGAAATTTTGTGGAGTGATTATAGACACATTGAAGTTTGTCATGGTTTTGGTTTGGTGCATTTATCATGTTCATACACTGTTTTATGCTTGCTTGAAGTTGATACATGAAATTGTGCCTTGTTTGGACTTGTATGAGCATGACTTAACTTGATGAATTTAATTGACTTGCTTCCCATTGTCCAATTAACTTGAAATTTGGTGTGATTGATATGTTATGGATGCTGTTTAGCCATGAATTGTTTGGAGATTTATTGAATTGTTGTGGTTTGTATTTGACTTGATGCATTCTGTTTGGTCCAATGAGCTTCTAAATGACATGTTTTGCACTATTTCTTTCATGAAATGAAATTGATGAATGATATGAGCATGGGATCAATTGGATTTGTTTCTAAATTGATTGAACTTGATTTTTGATAATTTTCATGTTCTGTTTTGAATTTTTGATCCCTATTGGACCCTAGGCTTTGTCCTAGGGTTTTGTTTCTCATGTTTGGATTGTGTTTCAGGACAAAAGGCAAATGGAATGGAGGAATTAATGCACTTGGTTTGAGTTGCTAAGTTGATTGATGTTGATTAACATTAATTTTGTTTTGTAGATGGTTTCTAATTCATTTATGTTGAGCATTGGCTTATGCTTTGCTTGATGCATTGCTTGTGTACAGTTAACTGTGTAATCATTAACTTGTCTGTTTAACTGTTTGAGCTGTATACTGATCATGCTAGATTGATTTCAGGTACCTTAGTTGCTATAGTTCCTTGAGAACTCGCTTTTGCTGTTGCTTGGTTGATTAACCAATAGAGGTATAACATCACTAACTCCATGTAGTCTGGAAGACCTGGTCTGTTACTTGGTCAGGCACCTGTCTGAAGTCCTCCTTAAGAGGCAATGATTGTGCTTGTTTATCCTTGTCCCCAAGCAGGAAAAGACCTTGAATAAGGCAATTGGCAGACACAAGAGATGTGCAATCCATCTCCTGCTCTTCTGTTGAGTCGTCCCTCTGCTCACACAACTGGTGTTGATGCATTGGGATATTAACCCAAGATCCTTGTACAATTGTACAGTTGAGTCAGAGTCATAAGTGTAGAAGGGTTCCCACTTTCTGAACCCACACTTCTTTGTCTGAAGCTCTCCCTGGCTAGGGATAAGAGCTGTGAAGTCTAATCTTCACTCACCTTTCATCAGCTTCACCCTGACTCTCAATGTCAGGGTTAAGAGCTAACCTCACCCTGATACAGTTGGCTTGCTTTTGCAGCCTAACCCTTGATTGAGCCACATCTGTATGTATATAGTGTGTGCTAACTGTGAATGTTTGCTTTGTTTTGATTGTGCTTGCATGCTTTGCTTTGCCTGGTTAGGATTAGCTTGCTGCTGTGCAAGTAGATAGAAAACTCAACCTAGGACAATTGTGGAATACATGATAACTATTAGGCTCGAGTCAGTCTCCCTTTTAGTTGGTCATTTCCCAGTCTCTGGTTAGGAGAGAGTATCTCCCCTGTTAAGGGGAACTACGTTGCCCTGATCCTCATACCAGATGAGGTACGTAGGCAGGAGGTCGTACGAGATCTCTCCGGGCACCCTTTTGTTTTTCACCCTTTTTCTTCTTGTGTGTGTTTGCTTGACAGTTGCTAGGCTCGAGTTCCCGACTCCTTAGTAGCTTGTTGCTTGTTCTTCTTGTGTGTGTAGGAGATGGATGTAAGCCCAGCAATTGGCATTCCGTATCCTCTTGTTGTGTGCTTGGAGTCCGGTATAAGTCCATCAAGTGGCATCTGGTTTCCAGTGTGGGTTTGTTTGGTTCGGAAGCTGATGTAAGTCCAGCAATTGGCATTCGGGTTCCATGTTTGCCTTTTTGTGCGTGTGTTTTGTTTCGGCGTGCGTGAGCCGAACTACGGTAGCTCTGATTCTCGTTCCAGACGAGATACGTAGGCATAGGATGCGATGTCCTAGCGAGCCCTCTCCCCTTTCCCCACCTGTGTTGTCTTCAGTGTGTGTGTGTGATGTTTGTTTTAGCAACCTTTTCTTTCTTTTAGAGCATGGATCCCGTCGAGTACGACGGATGCGTAGGGGTGCTAATACCTTCCCTTCGCATAACCGACTCCCGATCCCATTCTCTTTGGTCGCGAGGCCATGCTTTTCCCAGGTTTACTTCGAGCGTTTCCTTTCCCTCTTTTGGGATAAATAACGCACGGTGGCGGCTCTGTGTTGTTTTGTTTTAGCCCGCCGGTTGTTTTTCGCGGATGCGACAGTAGGCAGTAGCAGTAGAGAGCATTATTGATAGATATTGCATAATAAAGTAAAATAAATAAATAGCTTCAATAAAATAATCATAATGTAACATTGGAAGAAAAAAAAAACAAAAAAAAAATGCGAAAGAGAAACAAATACGAACATAAATTGAAATAACATTAATGAATAATCTAACTTAAAACTAAATAATAAAGAAAAATAAATTCTATCCATCTGCAGATCTCTGGCCGAAGGAGCAAAGGAGTTAACACGGTTTAACAACTTGTGAAACTGATTTGTCATACGGTTCATGCTTCCCAGAAAGTCGTGTCTCATGCTAGCGAACTCTTCTCTGAGGACGTCTTCTTCTGACATCAAAGCTTCAATGGCAGTGTTATAATCAGATCCGGGCATATGATGTCTAAGGTCGGGTATTGCCGATTCTTCGGTTTGAACAGGTTGAGGAGGAGGATCAATATCATAATAACCAGAGGGTGTCTGAGGGTCAGATTCGGCATAAGGAATCTGGTCATCACAAATCTCATAGTCCTGGATGGATTCAATGGATCTAGCAGGAGAGGGTGTTGCGTTCAGATTGTAGAGCCAGTTATTGCGGTTATGGACACTAGTCCTAGGATCGGGCATGGTGAATAGGCAAAGAACTTGGTTATTAATTATAAGCTCAAACTCATCAGACCCTAGGTTTGCTATAAACATAGTGTTGAAGAGGAAGGGTATACTCATAATAGTAATGCCACAAAAAGGGCTTAAGTCAAGCATAGGTTGACGTAATCCGATAGAATTACCCATCATAGTTATCAGACCGCCTATTCGAATTGGTGCTCGTTCCTCTTGGATAAGGTGGTCTAAGTTTGCCAACATAAAAGTGGCACTGTTTACTGGACGGTTCTGGGAAGCACAAAATATGATGAAGAGTTTATCACGTGAAACTGTGGTACTGTTTGGCTTCTTCCCAAATAAGGTGTGGGTCAGGATCTTATGGAAATAACGGAAGGCCGGGTTATGTATGTTTCCAGAGAGAAACTCATGTTCCTCGGGATCGTCATTTCCAGTCAAGTTACCCCAGAAGTGTTCAAGTTCTCTATATTCAAAAAGTTCTTCTTGGCTCACTGTGAATGTGTCAAAGGAGGTAGGGAAACCTAAAAGGTTGGTAAAGTCTTGAATATTAAATTGGTACTCCATGTTAAACATTCTGAACTGGATGAAACCTCTGCTTATTCCTTTTCCATGGCTGGGTAGATAGATCAGGGAACTAAGGAATTCTAGTGTTAGTCTCCGGTAAGTGACGAAATGTCTACGGATAGGAGAGGTTTCCCACCCAATCTGATTCAACAAATACAGGACACTTTGTCTTAGTCCAAGGGCAGTCATTGCCCAGTCATCAGCATACAAGCTAGGTAGCATCTCTCTCGTGGCTAGTTCCTCAAACTTTTGTTTCTGAGCTTTCCCTCTGAATTTGATACCCATACGATCAATTTGTCCCATCAGGTAAATGTTAGCTAGAGAAAAGAAAAAAAAACATGAGTTTTAGTCAGGATTTGGCCAAATGCCGAAAGAAGAAGAAAAAGGTTTTTAATAAATTAAAATAAATTAAGAAAGAATAAAATTTAAAAGAATAATTAAGGAAGAAATAAATATTGGTGGGTTGTCTCCCACTAAGCGCTTTGTTTAATGTCGCAAGCTCGACATAAAAACTATCAATTATAATCTATAAGTTCTGGAGGCATTTCGTCTAAGTGCAAGACTTGCGAATCTTCATTGTTTTCTGCATAGTGATAATGTTTTAGACGTTGCCCGTTTACGGTAAACGGTTCCATAGATTTGCCTTTAATTTCTACCGCTCCACTGGGAAAAACATTTGTGATTTGGAAAGGACCTGACCATCTAGATCGTAGTTTTCCCGGGAATAACTTTAGCCTAGAGTTAAATAAAAGGATTGTATCGCCTTGTTTGAAGATTTTCCTTGATATGCGCTTGTCATGCCATTGTTTTGTCCTTTCTTTGTAGATTCTGGCATTTTCGTAAGCGTCTCTTCTGAGTTCCTCTAATTCGCTTATATCAAGGATTCTCTTTTCACCGGCGGCCTTATAGTTTAAATTTAGATTTTTAATAGCCCAATAGGCTTTATGTTCTAATTCTACCGGGAGGTGACAGGATTTTCCATAAATAAGCTTAAATGGGGTTGTCCCTATGGGAGTTTTGTAAGCAGTTCGGTAAGCCCATAAAGCTTCTGGTAATTTCAATGACCAGTCTTTCCTTGTGGTGGCGACTGTTTTTTCTAATATCTGTTTGATTTCTCTGTTAGACACTTCCACTTGCCCACTTGTTTGAGGGTGGTAAGGTGTCGCTACTCTATGTCTTACGCCATACTTAAGCAGTAGTTTTTCGAGTACCTTGGATATGAAATGCGATCCACCATCACTGACTACTATTCTTGGGACACCAAATCTTGGAAATATTATATTCTTAAAGAGTCTAGTTACTACTCGTGTGTCGTTTGTTGGAGAAGCTATAGCTTCAATCCATTTTGAAACGTAGTCAACCGCCACGAGTATGTATTTGTTACCGAAAGAGGATGGAAAAGGTCCCATGAAGTCTATCCCCCACACGTCGAAAATCTCTACTTCCAAAACGCCCTTCTGTGGCATCTCGTCACGTCTAGATATGTTTCCTGTGCGTTGACATCTGTCACATTTCTTAATAGCTACATGCACATCCTTCCATATATTTGGCCAATAAAAACCGGCTTGTAGGATTTTAGAGCAGGTATTGGATGTACTTGCATGTCCACCATAAGGAGCGGAGTGACAGTGTTGGATTATATTTTCTACCTCTTCTTCGGGTATACACCGACGGAAAATACCATCGGGGCCTCTTTTAAAGAGTAAGGGGTCATCCCAGTAATAGTGTTTTATGTCATAGAAGAATCGTTTCTTCTGCTGGTAGGATAAAGTAGGTGGAACTATTCCGGCAGCTAAATAATTGACGAGGTCAGCGTACCACGGTGTAACAGATATAGCTAAGGTGGTTTCTACCTGTTTATCAGCGTTATTTTCTTCCAAAGTAGCTATAAGCTTATCGTACGAGAAATCATCGTTAATTGATGTTCTTTCCGGTTCAAGGTTCTCAAGTCTCGAGAGGTGATCTGCTACTACGTTTTCAGTTCCTTTCTTGTCTTTGATTTCCAAATCGAACTCTTGTAGCAACAGGATCCACCTTAGGAGTCTAGGTTTAGCATCCTTTTTTGTTAAGAGGTATTTGATAGCAGCGTGGTCAGTGTAGACGATTATTTTGGCTCCGACCAAGTAAGAACGAAATTTATCTAGCGCAAACACTACTGCTAGGAGTTCTTTCTCGGTTGTGGCGTAATTCATTTGTGCTTCATCTAGAGTTCTACTTGCGTAATATATTACGTGAAGCTTTTTATCCTTTCGTTGTCCTAAAACAGCACCTACAGCGTAATCACTAGCATCACACATTATTTCGAATGGTTCGTTCCAATCTGGTGTCTGCATTATGGGCGCGGAGATCAGTGATTGTTTAAGCGTTTGAAATGCTTCTAAACAGTTATTGTCGAATACGAATTCAGCATCTTTCATCAATAGTCCGGTTACAGGTTTAGTTATTTTAGAGAAGTCTTTAATGAATCGTCGGTAAAAACCGGCATGTCCTAAGAAGCTTCGTACTTCTCTCACAGTTTTCGGGGGTTGAAGGTTTTCGATTACCTCTATTTTGGCTTTGTCTACTTCAATTCCTCTATTTGATATAATGTGTCCTAAAACAATTCCTTCTTGTACCATAAAGTGACATTTTTCCCAATTAAGTACTAGGTTTACTTTTACACATCGCTCTAGAACTCTTTCTAGGTTTTCAAGACATTCCTCAAAGCTTTGTCCACATACGGAATAGTCATCCATAAATACTTCCATGATGTTTTCGAGAAAATCGGCGAATATTGCCATCATGCACCTTTGGAAGGTTGCAGGAGAATTACACAAGCCAAATGGCATTCGTCTATAAGCGAAGGTACCAAAAGGACACGTGAACGTTGTCTTTTCTTGGTCATCAGGATGAATTGGTATTTGAAAGAAGCCTGAATAACCGTCTAGATAACAGAAATGTGAATGTTTTGCTAACCGTTCTAACATCTGGTCAATGAATGGTAAAGGGAAATGATCTTTTCGGGTTGCTTTGTTTAGTTTCCTATAGTCAATGCACATTCTCCATCCCGATTCGATTCGTTTGGTTATAGTTTCTCCTTTTTCATTTTCAATGACTGTTACACCTCCTTTCTTTGGTACTACGTGTACAGGACTAACCCATTTGCTATCAGATATAGGATATATGATACCTGCCTCTAATAATTTGGTTATTTCCTTCTTCACTACCTCACTCAGGATTGGGTTTAGTCTCCTCTGGTGTTCCCTAGAAGTTTTACAGTCTTCTTCTAGCATGATGCGGTGCATACAAATAGAAGGACTTATTCCTTTAAGATCGGTGATGTTGTATCCTAGTGCGGTTGGATATTTTCTTAAGATATGCAGGAGTTTTTCTGTTTCGAGTCTTCCTAGGTCTGCATTAACTATCACTGGTCGTTCAAGTTCTAAGTCTAGGAATTCATATCTCAGATTTTTGGGAAGTGTTTTCAGATCTAGGGTTGGTTTCTTAAGGCATTGCGTAGGGTCCGGTGTTATTGCCAAACATTGGTTAAGTTTGTCTTCTACAAGATAGTCAGATGATTTGTCTTTTTCTAACTCTGTTTCTTTTATGCATTCATCGATGATATCCATGAAGTAACATGTATCTTCTATTGCAGGTGCTTTCAAAAATTTGGAAAGAATGAACTCAATTTTCTCTTCTCCTACTTCGAAAGTGAGTCGTCCTCGTTTTACGTCTATGATTGCACCGGCAGTTGCTAAGAACGGTCTTCCCAGTATAATGGGTGTAACTTCATCTTCTCTAATGTCCATAATTATAAAATCAGTTGGAATGTAGAATTGACCTATGCGCACTGGAACGTTTTCAAGAATTCCTACAGGATATCTAACGGAACGATCTGCTAGTTGCACAGACATTTTAGTTGGTCTTAATTCTCCCATTTCCAGTTTCTTGCATATGGATAAAGGCATAACACTAATACCGGCTCCTAAATCGCATAAGGCTTTGTCAATGACAAATTTTCCTATGTGACAGGGTATAGAGAAACTACCTGGGTCTTTAAGTTTAGGAGGCATATTCTGGATTATAGCGCTACATTCAGCGGTGAGTGTAACGGTTTCGCTATCTTCAAGTTTCCTTTTATTAGAAAGAATTTCTTTTAAGAACTTGGCATATGATGGCATCTGCGTTATAGCTTCTGTAAACGGAATTGTGACGTTTAATTGTTTTAGTAGGTCAACAAATTTTTTAAATTGGCCCGCATCTTTGGTTTTAATAAGCCTTTGAGGATAAGGGATAGGTGGTTTATAAGGTGGTGGAGGTACATAAGGTTCCTTCTTTTCTATGGTTTCCTTATTACTCTCTTCCTTTTCCTTAGGTTTATTTTCTTCCTCAGTTGACTTTTTAGAGTTTTGGTTTTCTATCCTTGGGTCAGACGGTCCTTCCACTTCCGTTCCACTTCTCAGTATAATTGCATGAGCGTGGCTTCTCGGGTTAGGTTGGGGTTGGCCAGGAAATGTACCAGTTGGGGCAGCAGTAGGCGCTTGTTGTTGAGCTACTTGTGATATTTGCGTTTCCAGCATTTTGTTATGGGTAGCCAGGGCATCTATTTTACTTGCTAGTTATTTTATTTGTTCGCCAGTGTGTACATTCTGGTTTAAGAGATCTTTATTGGTTTGCTGTTGAGAGGCTATAAAGTTTTCCATCATGATTTCCAAGTTGGATTTCCTAGGGGCGTTATTGTTAGATGTAGATGGGATTGGCTTTTGATATCCCTGAGGTATAGCTGGGGCTTGATTTGGAGATTGTCCAGGTGCGTATAAAGCGTTATTACTCTTATATGAAAAATTGGGATGATTCTTCCAATTTGAGTTATAGGTATGCGAGTAGGGGCTTCCTTTAGCATAGCTTACTTGCTCCGCTTGGATTCCTGTTAGGAGTTGACAATCTGCAGGAGTGTGACCTTGGATTCCACAGACTTCGCAATTCTGAGTTATGGCAACCACGGTGGCTGGAGGTGATACATTTAAACTTTCAATTTTCTGGACCAGAGCATCCACTTTTGCATTAACATGATCAAGGTTACTTATCTCGTACATTCCAGTTTTCGTTTGAGGTTTTTCCACCATTGTTCGTTCGCTTCCCCACTGATAGTGGTTTTGGGCTATGCTTTCGATAAGTTGGTAAGCATCAGCATAAGGTTTGTTCATTAGTGCACCACCTGCGGCGGCATCTATTGTTAACCTCGTGTTGTACAGGAGACCATTATAGAAGGTATGAATTACTAACCAGTCTTCTAAACCATGGTGTGGACAAAGTCTCATCATGTCTTTATATCTTTCCCATGCTTCGAAGAGAGATTCGTTATCTTTCTATTTAAATCCATTTATCTGGGCTCTTAACATAGCTGTTTTGCTCGGCGGAAAGTATCGGGCAAGAAAAACTTTCTTCAACTCGTTCCATGTGGTGACTGAGTTGGAAGGAAGAGATTGAAGCCATCTTCTAGCGCTATCTCTTAACGAGAAAGGAAAAAGACGAAGTCGAATTGCCTCTGAAGTGACACCGTTAGCTTTAACAGTATCAGCGTATTGGACAAATACGGATAAATGAAGGTTCGGATCCTCGGTAGGATTTCCAGAGAATTGGTTCTGTTGTACTACCTGCAACAGTGAAGGTTTAAGTTCAAAGTTGTTTGCTTCGATTGCGGGTGGATCAATACTCGAATGCGGCTCATCTTGCGATGGAGCGGTGTAATCTCGAAGAGCACGAGCTGGTTCTGCCATCTCGGGTATAGAAGGGAAAAGATTTTTGAAATCAGGAATTTCGACAGGAGGGAGATTGTTTGCAGCACGATATTCCCGAATTCGTCGTAAGACTCGGAGATATAGTTCGATATCGTTGATTCGTAAGTAGTACGGTTCGCCTTGTGAGCGAGTATGTGGCATACAAATCAACAATAGAAAGAAAAGAAAAAAGAAAAGCCTTAGTCTCTACAGCGTAACAGAAGAGTTACGATATCGAGTTAAATAAAAGTCCCCGACAACGGCGCCAAAAACTTGATCGCGACTTTATGAGTCGAATTTGGGGTACAAACTGCAAGTGCACAGTTCTATCGCGTAGTTTTAAAAGATATCGATCCCACAGGGACTTATGAATCGATATACCGTTTTCTAAGGTTACTTCGTAAAGCTAAGGCAGATAATACTTTGATTGATTAGGGAAAAAGTTAAAACTAAAAAAAAATAGGATCTAAATTAAATATCAGTTAAGCGGATATCGGTATGCAGTTCGTCGTAATTAGGGAATCAATTCTTCGTTGGTTTCTTGGTTTTAAAATAAATCCTTTCAGTTGACACTATTGTCTAAAAGTCTTATCTCAAACTCTCGCTCTGTTGAATAAACTATGGTTTTATATTAACGTAGCTGTCACTTATTAGTTAAGTCAAAAACCACTTTTTGAAAACAATAAGGTCCGTAGAAACTCCTTTTAAGAAAACACTAATCGTTTAAATACCCTTATCTCAAACTCTCGCTCTGTTGACTTAGGTCATACAATTAAATTCAAATGCTTAACTCTCGTCCTCACATTCAACCTTTAAAAATACTTTTTGAAAAATATTAGAATTTAATTTATTCTAAAAATTGCTTTCGCCCTGATCTAGAATTAATGTCCAATTTACACTGTCCAGTTAAAAACTCAAACTCTCGTTCTATTGATTTTAACTTCTTTATGCCTTTTACTTTCGTACAAAAACTTTGTTATTAAACCTGTAAATTGAGACCGTAAAAAGAGTGATTTTGATTTTAAACTTAATTAAACCAACTTAGTTTTGATTCCTTCATTCCGCTAACTTTACATACCGATACCTAAATAAATTAGCCAGACATACTAAACAGATCTAAATAATCAGCATGCATAAATAATTTCATCTCAGGCAGATAACATAAATAAACAGTAAAACAAAGCATATATAAATTCAAACTATAATTAAAGAACCTGAGTAATTAAATAGCAGTCTTGAACATTCCACCACAGACCGGTTGGATTTGTTCTTGAATTCTTCAATCAGACAGAAAAATAAAAGTGAAGGAATAAAAATCTAGGGTCTAACGTAAGGTTAGATCTAGTGAAAGGTACACAATAGTTTCCGGTGTAGAAACTACTATGCGAAAAATTAATTAATTGTTGGAAAAGAAAATAGAAATTGAAAAGGAAACAATATAAAAATTGTAAAAGTAATGCTGTAAAAAATGCGCTTGTACTGCTGGGAGAGAAAAAATGCGAAAAAGAGAAAACGGCGAAGAAGCGTGTAACCTTTTGGGTTTTCCGTAAGGTTACTATTTATATTGGTCACTTGTTGTAACTGTTTCCAAAAGTATTCCGCGTCAAAGGTCTTCACGTGGCAAATGGTCAGGCGTGCAAATAGGCCTCAACGTCTCTGATGCCAAAAATATAGGAGAATGGTGTGTGTCATACCCCAAAATTTGCCCATTAATATTTCAAGATATTTTGCAAGGCATTCCGACTCATATATAACATTGATCTTGAAGAAACAAAGGCCCAGCTCACGGATGGCCCAATCCAGAAAATGGCCCAAACTGGCCTGTTCGCTACGCGCTCGCCTAGCGAAGCTGACAGACAACAAAAATTTCGAGCTTCATTCTGAGCCCAAAAAAAAAAAAAAAAAAAGAAAAGAAATTTTTTTTAATTAATTAAATAATTAAAATAAATAAATAAATAAAATATAACAAATTATTTTGGACTTGGGTCTCCCTCATTCCAAGCCCATTACCCACGAAATTAGTCTATAAATACTGAAGTTTCAGTAGGGGAGTCACACTTGGAGTTACACTGGGAGATTCACTGGGAAAAAAAAGAGGAGGAGAACAGAGAAGAACGAATAGAAGTTTTGGCATAGGAACCCTGCCTACCCGGAGAATTCAGAGTAAAGAAACCCTGAAGGCAGCCCATCTGCACCGAAGCCATCGCCGTCCAATTCCCGCTGCCTAACTTATTCCGATACTACAAGTGGTCAATCCCTTCAACCTTGAATTGGCAAACAGGTTTGCGTATCTCTATTGTTTATACTTTCAATTGGCCATATCTACATATATAATGCATCATGATTAAATGTTGATATATAATTTGCTTTCGTATGGGAATTTAAATATGCCTGAATACCCTGAATGTTTGATCATGTTATTCCTGTGATAAAATGCCATAAAATTCAAAGTTCCTAACGTGGGGCTGTTTTCAAATTCAAAACCCATGGCCGCTCGCTAGCACCTCGCTAGGCGAGCCTGGGGCGAGTATTCGCCTGGCCTTCGCTAGGCGAGGCAGAGGCGAACGAGACAGTAGCTGATTTTTCTATTCTGTTTTTTTTTTTTATGTTTTATCATAGCCATGCATTATTCATCCTATCCTATTTATTGTTGTGATATTTCTCCGGTGTAATCTTCGATTGCACCCTGATTTGGTGTTCTGACATGTTTCTTTTTTTGAGTTTCGTAAAGGTTCACATATCCCAGGAAAAGGTTATTGGCTAGGTATTCCACTTTATTTGTGGGATACCCTTGTGGAGTTTCACCCTAAATTAATTTTTTAATGTATTAATTTCTAATGTATTAATTTTTTAATATATTATTTTTAATAATTTTAATGTGGAGTTTCATCCTAATTATATAATTAATTGTAAAACTTTGCCTTTGAATAAGTGATCTTGGACCTCTCTTTGTTGCCTTACGATTACGATATTACGGTCATGTCCCGCGAACGTGGGGATACCCTTAGCAAAGACCCTTCGGTTAAATCATCATAAAATAAATTATAGTCCCTCGGATGTTGCCTTCGAATATACAACTTTGTCCCTCGATGACCCTCCGATGTTGCCTACGGTTAAATGATGATAGTCCCTTCGAATGCTAAGGTATCCTCATAACTGTTGCCTTCAATGACCTATCGATGACCCTACGATGACCCTTAAACATCCAAAGGATAAAACTACTTATTTCTCAATAATAAGGACAGTTTTACCCTCATAAGGATAGGAAATGCTCATAAAGACCTTGGGTCGGTATAACTCTTAATTGTTGGCTCACAATCTAAAAATAATTTTCACACCTCACACCTTTCAAAATACCTTCAGAAAATCACCACTTGGTATACATTCATACTAGAATCATTACCGAGTTATATTTTTCTAAACAATTTTCAAAACTAAACGAGATAATCACTTTGTATACATTCATACAAGAATCATTACAAAGTTAAATTCTCTTTTCAAAACAATTTTTCTAAACAATTCACAAACACTTTTTTTTTTAGACAAAAATAATATAAGTGATCGAGCAATTAAGAGCCCATGGATAATCATGGATACAAAGGGTGCTAACACCTTCCCTTTGTATAATGTACCTCCCGAACCCAAAATCTAAATTAAGGTTTTTCCTGTTCTTTTCCACCTTTCCTTATTGGATAAAAGAAAAGTCGGTGGCGACTCTTGCTAACCGCGACATTGCGATTAAAACCACAAAAAAGTCCAGTTCACCGTATGACAGAACTGGCGACTCTGCTGGGGACCCTAAATATTTAAAAAGAGAGGTTACCTTAAAAACAAGATCACTTATTCAATTTGTCTGATTTATTTTTAAGGGATTGCTTGGGTATGTTATGCTTGAGTAAAAGATCCTACACCCGGATCTAGTGTACCTTAGGTAAGTAGCAAGAGATCATCGCGACTGTCCGGCGTATACTGGAATGGTCAAAATGATGGCTACGGTTAATGTGGCACTTTGGATGTCCTGATGTTCCTCATGTTAGTTGAGGAAATATTTGGCATTCGCGTGGTGTCATAAAAGCATTAACCAGACCTTTAGAACCCTAATTGACTCATCCTGGCCATTAGAAAGTAGTGAGATAACTGGCTTCGGTTCCGACTGGAGTTGGTTGAGACTCGATACTACACTCTTTGAGATTGGACTTTAGGGAAGCTTCGGTCAACCACTTGGTGTTGCACTGAAGTGGACTTAAGGAAAGGTCAATGATTTGAGATCCTTCTAGAACCCGGTTACTATTCTAAGACAGGTTGAACCAACCAAACTTCAGTGGGGAGGGTATTTACCTATGGAACTCACGCAAGCCTTAAAACCTAGGAATGATTGTTGTGTGACTTGCTTGTGCTTGTTATTTATCTAACAACATGACATCATAACAACATAACATCATAACATCATGGCATTGTACTAACCATTTCAAGGATTTAGGGATTTAACTCTGCTAAAAAAAAAACAGAAAAAACAAAAACAAAAGCAAAAACAAAAGAGAAAAGAAAAAAAAAAGCTCTTTTTGTTAGTTTATGCAAAGTTAAATCCCGAAAGTCCTTGAAAACATTTCATACATTGCATTGCATCGCATAACAGGTATTCTAAAGGATCAGTGTTTTCACGATTTTCCTGGCAAACAGATTCCAGCAGATTCAAACAGATTGAACAATGGCTCTCGAACAAACTGTCAAAGATCTCCAGGCCCAGAATGCTCAATTCCAGGAAATGATGCTGAGCTTATCTAAGGGGCAGGAAGAACTGAAAGCTCTTTTGATGGAGAAGAAGAAGGACCAGAAACCTGTGGGTTACATCAACCCGGGGAGAAGGCTTAAGGGACAGGTTACAGGAGTCAAGATTAGAATTCCGAAGGATTCAGAAGAAGAGACCGAGAATGATTCGGAAGATGAGAATCCTAATCTCGTCAATTCTGAGGACGACGATGAAGATTATGAACATGAACAGTACTCTCCGAAGGATGATAAGTACAAGTTGCTGGAAGAACGTATGCTAGCTATGGAGGGGCAGAAAGTGCCCGGTCTGGATTTCGAAAACTTGGGTCTGGTCTCTGATGTGGTCATTCCCCGCAAATTCAAGGTTCCCATTTTCACTAAGTATGATGGCGCCTCTTGTCCTCAGATGCATCTAAGGGCTTATGTGAGAAAGATTCAGCCGCACACTACTGATAAGAAACTGTGGATCCATTTCTTCCAAGAGAGTCTGTCTGGCACACAGTTAGAGTGGTATTATCAGCTTGAGAGCTCTAACATCCGTACATGGACTGATTTAGCAACAGCTTTCTACAAGCACTACCAGTATAATTCTGAGTTAGCGCCTACTCGGCTACAGCTACAAAATATGACTATGGGCTCTAAAGAAAGTTTCAAAGAATATGCTCAAAAGTGGAGAGATTTGGCTGGCAGAGTCAAACCCCCTATGACTGATCGAGAGTTAGTGGACATGTTCATGGGTACACTGACTGGCCCATTCTACAGCCATCTACTGGGAAGTTCCTCGTCAGGTTTCACTGAACTTATCTTGACAGGTGAACGGGTTGAAAGCGGCATTCGAAGTGGAAAGATACAGGCAGCTACTTCTGCAAGCACCAAAAAGTCCTATCAGGGAAAGAATGAATCAAATGCTGTGTACAGTGAGAGGAAGCATAACAAGAAGAATCGTGACCATACTGTTGGGGCAGTTACAATTGCCGCACCGCCATCTCAGAACTTCCAACACAGACAAGACAGGTCGAGAAGACAGTTTACCAAGATCAATATGACTTTAACCCAAGCACTGCAGAGTATGTTAAAGGCCAATTTGATTACCCTCAGAGGCCCTCCTGCAAATCCCAACACTACTTCTCCTCGTTATAATCCCAACGCCAGGTGTGCCTATCACTCCGATAGCCCCGGGCATGATACGAATGATTGCTGGTTGTTGAAGAACAAGATTCAGGATATGATCGACGCTGGAGAAATTGAATTTGATCCTCCGGCGACCCCCAATGTCATCACAGCACCTATGCCTAATCATGACCAGAATGTTAATGTTGTGGACGACAATTCTCACGTTACTGACGTTGCTGATTTAGCATCTCCTCTCCTGATCGTTAAGAAGAATTTATTGCAAGCTGGTTTATTTCCAGGTTGTGCTGAAGATTGCGATCTCTGTGTACTCCGACCCAATGATTGTTTGAAGTTGAAGAACGGCATTCAACGGCTGATGGATGATCGTACAATTCTATTTGAAAGGGTTCCTAAGGTGGACAACTCTATTGAAGAGGTATCTGTGATTGCTAGGTCCAAAGCTCCAGTGAAGATTACCGCTACTAGAGTGCCTGTGAAGATTACCGCTGAGCCCAAAGTGGCTCCCCTGATTATTACCGCACCTGGCCCCGTGCCATATTCCTCCAGCAAAGCTATTCCGTGGAACTATGGAGGCGACGTTTACATCCATGGCATAAAGCAAGTTGGTAGTTCTGCTAATCCTAATGATATTGTGGGGACTAGTAAAGTTACTCGAAGTGGAAGGATCTACTCCCCAGAAATCTCACCTCCCGCTCCCGAAATTCGAGGAAAAAGACCAGTCAATCCTCCTCAGTCAGAGACATCGGTCGAAGTTACTTCTGAAGATGTTGCCAAACAGGAAATGGAAGAGATGCTGAAAATCATCCGTAAGAGCGATTTTGATGTAGTGGAACAATTGGGGCATACTCCGTCTAAAATCTCAATGTTGTCCTTGTTATTATCCTCTGAATCCCATGCCAATGCATTGATGAAATTCTTGAAGACCGCTCATGTGCCTCAAGAAACATCCGTCGATCAATTCGAACATTATGTTGCTAATTTGACTGTTGACAATGGCCTAGGCTTTTCCGATGCTGACCTGATGCCAGCAGGAAAGAATCACAATAAAGCTCTGCATATCTCCATCGAGTGTGAGGGGATCACCCTGGCTCACGCGTTGATCGACAACGGCTCTTCCTTGAATGTGCTCCCGAAAGCTGTACTCGATAAATTTGACTACAAAGGCATTGAACTGAAACCTAGTGATGTTGTGGTGCGTGCTTACGATGGTGCGAAGAGTGTTGTCTATGGTGAAGTGGTTCTCCCTATCAAGATAGGACCTCAAGTCTTCAACACTACCTTTCACGTGATGGACATTCGTCCCGCCTACTCCTGCTTGTTGGGGCGCCCTTGGATCCATGGGGCAGGTGCGGTAGCTTCGTCGCTTCATCAAAAGCTGAAGTATCTAATAGCAGGCATGGTTGTCACTGTATGTGGAGAAGAAGAGTATATTGTCAGTAGTGTGCAAGCCTTCAAATACGTCGAGATGGATGGTGAATTCTTTGAGACTCCTTCTCAGTCATTTGAAATGGTTCCTCCACCCAGTCCTGTCCTTAAGCCAACTCCCCTTGTGCCCAAGGTTGTTCGTGCTCCCCCTGTCATGATCTCTCTGAAAGATGCTCAAGCCGCGATTGAAAATGGTGATCGTGCTGGTTGGGGTCAACTGATCAATGTACCGTACAAGTCTGATAAAGCTAGCCTGGGGTTTAACTCTGGAAAGATAGTCAAAAATCAGATTAATGCTATGGAAGATGCTGATAGTGATTGCGACTTGGATAGCTGGATTTTCCCAACAATTGGTGACGGACTCAACAATTGGAAGATTGAAGACATTATCCCGATTTCCTTTAGTCAGGAGTAATTGTTATTGTTATTCTAGAATTGCAAATTTTAATTTTCATTTACAATCAAACTTCTTAAAGCATTGTGTCTATGCCCGAGGCACAATGGCTAATTTGTTAGGGGTTTGTCATTTTCATAAGCATATTCATATTCAATAGATCAATGGACTTTTTGCATTCAAATATTGCGCTCTTTATCTTTCCTGTCATTTTTCAAACAAGCTATGTTTCTTGCACACACTCACGTAACAATTTGCCGATCCATATCCACTCTGGATCCTGTTGGTAATGACTCTGCTACTGTTCATTATGACTTTGAAAATCCGATCTACCAAGCCGAGGATGGAAGCGAGGAAGATTGTGAAGTCCCTGGAGAACTTGCCCGACTACTGCAAGAAGAAAAGACTATACAGCCGCATGAGGAATCAATTGAAATTGTAAATCTGGGTACTGAAATAAACAAGAAAGAAGTCAGAGGTTTCTTGGGGCACTCGAATTACATTGCCCGATTCATTCCACACTTGACTGCTACCTGCAAACCCATCTTCAAATTACTGAGACAAAATCAAGAGATGGTATGGAATGATGAATGCCAAGAAGCTTATGACAAAATCAGGAAATATCGCCAAGAACCTCCAGTTCCGATGCCACCAGTTGAAGGAAGACCTTTAATTACGTATTTGACCGTGTTAGAAAATTCAATGAGGTGTGTTGGGGCAACATGACGAGTCTGGTCGAAAAGAGCATGCCATATACTGCCTTAGCAAAAGGTACCGACTGTGAAACAAGATACTCACAGCCCGAGAAAGCTTGTTGTGCTTTGGCCTGGGCTGCTCGCCGACTAAGACAGTATATGTTGAATCATACCACCTTATTGACTTCTAAGATGGATTCTATCAAATACCTATTTGAGAAACCTGCTGTCTCCTGAAAGAGTTATCACTGACAATGGTACTAATTTGAACAACAAGATGATTACTGAACTCTGCACGCAGTTCAAAATAAAACACCATAACTCTTCTCCGTACCGGCCAAAGATGAACGGCGCCGTGGGGACTGCTAACAATATCAAGAAGGTCATGCAAGAAATGACAGTAACATACAAAGACTGGCATGAGATGTTACCCTTTACTCTTTACGGTTATCGCACTTCAGTGCGCACTACGACAGGGGCAACTCCGTTCTCTTTAGTCTATGGAATGGAAGCCATCTTACTAGTGGAAGTTCAGATTCCCTCTCTAAGAATCATGAAAGAGGCGGGCTTAGATGAAGATGAATGGATTCAGACTCGACTCGATCAGATAAATCTGATTGATGAGAAGAGACTTGCGGCTGTTTGTCATGGGCAGATATATCAGAAATGCATGACCCAGGCATTTAACAAAAGAGTTAAGAGACAGGTGTACCAACTTGGCGACTTGGTGATCAAGCGTATCATTCTACCACAAGGTGATCCCAGAGGCAAATGGACTCCCACATACGAAGGGCCATTTGTGGTTAAGAAGGTATTCTCTGGTGGAGCCATGATACTCGCTACTATGGATGGTGAAGACTTCCCACATCCCGTGAACGCGGACATAGTTAAAAAATACTACGCATAAAAGAGACCCGCTAGATCGACGTATCTAGGCAAAAGTAAGGGCATCCCGGCGAACCAAAAGGGTTCGGGCAAAAATTAGGGATATATAAAAAAAATGTACACCCGGCAAGTCGAAAACCTGAAAAGGCGGCTTGGGCAAAAAAGGGTATCCTGGTGGACTGAAAACCTGAAAAGGCGGTCCAGGCAAAAGTTAGGGATTAAAGCGTATGACTATGTCCCGTTCTCAGTCAACTTTCATCCAAGTTCGAGGGACTGACCAAGCCAATCACTTCTATCCGACAGCAAGGGATGAGATGCTCGAAGACATAATGACAGTAGTAGGCTTAAAATCAATAGGACTTCTTCCACATAGCTTCCTCTTTGTTTTCGACAATTTCCTCTTACTAGGATTTCTATCTCCTTGTACACAAATTGCCTGTTTATAGGCCTCCTTTCAAAATCAATACAACCCTCTTTCAAAAAAAAAGATGCTTTTGTTTTTACTTTTCTGTTTTGGTTGCGTAAATGTCCATTGATTTAATTTGAATTAATATGTGCATTTGAATATGATAAATGTTTACCAAAATATATGCGTAGAATAGCAATAGCAATTACTACCCGACTTCAGGATCGAGGAGAAGGTCTAACCATGCTTCCAATGAATCCGCTACCAATTCTATTCCCCCAGCAAGTCTGTTATTCCTCAGAAGAAATTAGCAGTATTCCCCGGCACAGCCAGTTACTCCCCAACAGAGGTCGGCATCATCAGACAGATTGATCATCTCATCCATCCTCAGCCAAGATCTGTGGAATATTTCTACCATCAGACAGAATCAAGAACCCCCTGCCGAGAAAGGGTCATCGTTACAAATATCTCCAATCAGTAGATGGGGATTTATTTTCCCCAGTAGAGTCCCCAAGCAGAACTTCTCATACGCATAACTCATTCATTACATCATTTCACAGCATACGCATGCATACAACATTCGCATTTATTTTAGCATAACACGAAACATCTCATGCATCATGACATAGCATGAAGCTAACTTTTCTTTGCAGGTTATTTATCCTCCTGATATAGTCAAAATAAAAGGTTCATTCAGACAGACACCTTTATCAATCACATTCAAGATTCAGATACATATTTCAAATACAGTTCATGGGAACATTCATTCTGACAACACTTCGACATCCTCCTAACGATGGCATCTTTAAGCCCATCCCAGACATTTATTGCAAGTACAACATATACAGGTTATCAGATACAGCCTAACGTACGGTTCATTCTGATTCAGCCCAACATATGACTTCTTCAGCAACTCCAATGCGGTCTAACGTACGACCCATTTGGACCTTCAAATCCTCGGATACTGCCTAGCGTACGGTACGTTCAGGGGTGTAGTCTAGCGTACGACTACTTTCTTCTTCGGATACAGCCTAACGTACGGCTCATTCTGCAACTCAGATACGATCTAGCGTACGATCCATTCTGAACTCCAGCAACTCCAACGCGGTCTAACGTACGACCCGTTTGGATCTTACAACCCTCAGATGCTACCTAACGTACGGTACATTTCTGAAGTGTAGTCTGGCGTACGACTACCGCTTTCATCATCAGATGCGGCCTAACAGACGACTCATTCTGCGACGGTCTAACGTACGACCCGTTCGGATGTCCATCCCCTCAGATGCTACCTAACATACGGTACATTTCTGAAGTGTAGTCTAACGTACGACTACCCCTTTCGTCATCAGATTCAGCCTAACGTACGGCTCATTCTGCAACTCAGATACGATCTAGCGTATGGTCCATTCTGACCCTTTATCCCCAACAGCATATGACACACTCCGACTCCCCAGCAAAGTCGGCAGCCTAATGGATGACTCATTATACGGTCTAACGTACGACCCAGTGTGGCACCCATGTCTTCAAATTGGCCTAATATACGGCGCGATCTGAAGCTTTCGTCATCAAACCTCCCGGATGGCATCTTTAAGCCCATCTCCATCAAGACCAACTGTCGATTCTCAAGTGCAAATTTTTGGGGCATTCTAGTGTTCAATAATCTTCCACCTCCAGACCACGAATGGCGTATACACCATTCTAACTCTCTCGGTCCAAGAATATTGAACAGGGGCAGCTGTCATACCCCAAAATTTGCCCATTAATATTTCAAGACATTTTGCAAGGCATTCCGACTCATATATAACATTGATCTTGAAGAAACAAAGGCCCAGCTCACGGATGGCCCAATCCAGAAAATGGCCCAAACTGGCCTGTTCGCTACGCGCTCGCCTAGCGAAGCTGACAGACAACAAAAATTTCGGGCTTCATTCTGAGCCCAAAAAAAAAAAAAAAAAAAAAAAAAAAGAAAATTTTTTTAATTAATTAATTAATTAATTAATTAATTAAATAATTAAAATAAATAAATAAATAAAATATAACAAATTATTTTGGACTTGGGTCTCCCTCATTCCAAGCCCATTACCCACGAAATTAGTCTATAAATACTGAAGTTTCAGTAGGGGAGTCACACTTGGAGTTACACTGGGAGATTCACTGGGAAAAAAAAGAGGAGGAGAACAGAGAAGAACGAATAGAAGTTTTGGCATAGGAACCCTGCCTACCCGGAGAATTCAGAGTAAAGAAACCCTGAAGGCAGCCCATCTGCACCGAAGCCATCGCCGTCCAATTCCCGCTGCCTAACTTATTCCGATACTACAAGTGGTCAATCCCTTCAACCTTGAATTGGCAAACAGGTTTGCGTATCTCTATTGTTTATACTTTCAATTGGCCATATCTACATATATAATGCATCATGATTAAATGTTGATATATAATTTGCTTTCGTATGGGAATTTAAATATGCCTGAATACCCTGAATGTTTGATCATGTTATTCCTGTGATAAAATGCCATAAAATTCAAAGTTCCTAACGTGGGGCTGTTTTCAAATTCAAAACCCATGGCCGCTCGCTAGCACCTCGCTAGGCGAGCCTGGGGCGAGTATTCGCCTGGCCTTCGCTAGGCGAGGCAGAGGCGAACGAGACAGTAGCTGATTTTTCTATTCTGTTTTTTTTTTTATGTTTTATCATAGCCATGCATTATTCATCCTATCCTATTTATTGTTGTGATATTTCTCCGGTGTAATCTTCGATTGCACCCTGATTTGGTGTTCTGACATGTTTCTTTTTTTGAGTTTCGTAAAGGTTCACATATCCCAGGAAAAGGTTATTGGCTAGGTATTCCACTTTATTTGTGGGATACCCTTGTGGAGTTTCACCCTAAATTAATTTTTTAATGTATTAATTTCTAATGTATTAATTTTTTAATATATTATTTTTAATAATTTTAATGTGGAGTTTCATCCTAATTATATAATTAATTGTAAAACTTTGCCTTTGAATAAGTGATCTTGGACCTCTCTTTGTTGCCTTACGATTACGATATTACGGTCATGTCCCGCGAACGTGGGGATACCCTTAGCAAAGACCCTTCGGTTAAATCATCATAAAATAAATTATAGTCCCTCGGATGTTGCCTTCGAATATACAACTTTGTCCCTCGATGACCCTCCGATGTTGCCTACGGTTAAATGATGATAGTCCCTTCGAATGCTAAGGTATCCTCATAACTGTTGCCTTCAATGACCTATCGATGACCCTACGATGACCCTTAAACATCCAAAGGATAAAACTACTTATTTCTCAATAATAAGGACAGTTTTACCCTCATAAGGATAGGAAATGCTCATAAAGACCTTGGGTCGGTATAACTCTTAATTGTTGGCTCACAATCTAAAAATAATTTTCACACCTCACACCTTTCAAAATACCTTCAGAAAATCACCACTTGGTATACATTCATACTAGAATCATTACCGAGTTATATTTTTCTAAACAATTTTCAAAACTAAACGAGATAATCACTTTGTATACATTCATACAAGAATCATTACAAAGTTAAATTCTCTTTTCAAAACAATTTTTCTAAACAATTCACAAACACTTTTTTTTTAGACAAAAATAATATAAGTGATCGAGCAATTAAGAGCCCATGGATAATCATGGATACAAAGGGTGCTAACACCTTCCCTTTGTATAATGTACCTCCCGAACCCAAAATCTAAATTAAGGTTTTTCCTGTTCTTTTCCACCTTTCCTTATTGGATAAAAGAAAAGTCGGTGGCGACTCTTGCTAACCGCGACATTGCGATTAAAACCACAAAAAAGTCCAGTTCACCGTATGACAGTGTGACGTCCGTCACACCATGTGTTACGCTCGTAACACAAGTGGGCAAAGCGTGACGCTCGTCACAGCCTTTGTGACGCTCGTCACAGGCACAACGCTTGTGCTTTTGGGCTGGGCTTTGGCTTTTTGATATTTGCTTCTTTCCATTCCTTTTTCACCTCCTTTTCTTCCTTTTTTTACTTGTGCTTCAAATAAACTACCTGAGATAAATAGAAAGAAAATACCGAGTAATATCGAATAAAATGAAATAAATTGAAGCAAATAATAATATAATTTAATTAAATTAAGTCCTAGAATGTGATATAGTTTCATGTTATCAATATGATGCACCAATTTTAAATTCCTCAATTTCCCTCCAAAATTCACTTGAATTAGCACATGAGCATATGATTAAATTTCATGCAATGCAAGATTGGATTTGAAAAGCATAGGTCAAGACAAGAATTTTGCAAAAAGAGTGGCTTCATTTGGAGTTTTGAATCAAAAGTTATGGCACTTTGAAGTTCCATGCATACTTCATGATCATTTGCTCATATCTCCTCAACCATTCATCATAAATTCATGATCTTGGACTTTTTGGAAATGGGAGAGAAATATCTTCAACTTTCATGTTCAACAAAAATTCATTTGAAGCTTCTTTGATGATGTAAAATCAAGTTGAATTTGAATCAAAAACTTTCCATTTTGGGAAACTTTCAATTATAGGTCACTTTCCATTTTTGGAAACTTTTGATCTGACCTCAAATTCTTCAAGGTATGCATTTGTAATGATGAATAAGACTCTTTTGAACATGAATGAGATGTTGAAACTCATTTCTCCACCTCCTAGCCCTCAGTTGACTTTCTGTTGACTTTTATGGTTGACAGATGACTTGAACATGCACAGATGATTTTGAGCCTCAACCACTTGATGAAATAACTCCAAAATGAAACCCTAGCTTATACAAGCTCAATAAAATCATATGATGATCTCCATCTCAATAAAGACGTCATCTCCTTGAAAAACCCTGACTGGTAGAATGCAACTGATTAGGGTTGACTAGAGGTCAAAATCCTAATCCCAAGGAATCTGATCAGAAATAATGAACCATGATGATGATGATGTACCATTTCAACCAAGATAATACTCAACCTCCTTGAGGAACCAAGAAACCCTAATTGAAGCACAAACCTCAGATGATTAGTGACCAATTTATGAGACCCTCAGGCTTGCATCTCTTAACCTCTCCATCTTCTGAGAAAGACCTAGGAGGATGACTTGCCCATTTCACATGATATGCAAAGATGTAATGCCTAATGTCCTACAAAATGAAATGCAATATGCTAGGCTAGTCCCAAGAGAGGAGGGAAAATTTTGAGGTGTTACAATTATCATTCTTCTCCCTACATACATAAGATGAATGGGGTTGTTGAAGCTGCAAACAAGAACATCAAGAAGATCATTCAGAAGATGGTGGTAACGTACAAGGATTGGCATGAGATGCTCCTGTTTGCTTTGCATGGGTATCGTACATCCGTCCGCACTTCAATAGGGGAAACCCCTTTCTCACTTGTTTATGACATGGAAGTTGTGCTCCCGGTAGAAGTTGAGATCCCATCATTGTGTGTCTTGATGGAAGCCAAGTTGACTGAAGATGAATGGTGCCAGGCCAGGTATGACCAGCTGAATTTGATTGAAGAGAAGAGGTTAACTGCCATGTGTCATGCTCAGTTATATCAGCAAAGAATGAAGAAATCTTTTGATAAGAAGGTCAGACCTCGTGTATTCAGAGAAGGTGAAATTGTGCTTAAGAAGATTCTATCTTTCAAACCAGATTCTAGGGGCAAAAGGACTCATAATTATGAAGGCCCATATGTTGTTAAGAGAGCCTTTTCATGCGGTGCTTTGATTCTTACAACTATGGATGGTGAAGAGTTCACTCTTCCTGTGAACGCAAATGCAGTCAAGAAATACTTTGACTAAAAAAGAAAAGAACAACTCGCTAAGTTGAATACCCGAAAGGGCGGCTTAGGCAAAAAGGAGCGTATCGGTGGATTGAAAACCCGAAAGGGCGATCCAGGAAAAAGTTAGAGACATTAAAACAGAAATAATTATCCCGATAAATTGAGTGCCCCACCTTGGGGAAATTTATGCAAAAATAGGGATTATGGCAAGTACCTGCATCCTGCTGATCTTCAGTTTTGAAGACTTTCTTGAGCACAACGTTTGGTTCTGATTCATCATTCCCAACCGACGGCAAGAGCACAGTGAACATCAAAGTTGGTAGAAGGATTAGTGACCATTGTATTTAATGTATCCCTTTTCCATGAAATTACCATTTTTCAACTTTTGTAAAGATCTAATGGAGTCTTTTCATTTACAGACTACCATTCCATTATATAAAGTTGAGTTTTTATCCCATTGTTTCTACTCTTGTTTATTTCAGTTAAATAGGATAGAATTTTATTATGATCATTTTGAAATTAAATTTTAAATCAAAATCATGTTTTCTTAATAATATAAAAGCAGTTACTTTAAAAAGCAATCGATATCATTTAAGGGAATATCAACAGCGGTTTGAAAAGCGGTAAGCCCTAAATATGGAGCATTATTGGTTCTCCCCAAGCATTTGGCGTGATCCCTTTTTCATCCCCAGCAGCATGTTAGCATCTGAATTTTACTGAATTCCTCAAATGAGTTTGTGATCGGCCTCCTTTGAGTTGTAGGCGCGTCATTCGGCAGAATTTTGCTTCACCGCAAGTCGTCAAAATTATCCCTGATTCGGAGTAGTTTTATGGTTATCCTCTGCAAGATTTTCCCCCCATTAGATATGGTATTGACCTAAAATTCCCTGCAGAGTTGATGTAGCAGTCTCCTTAGCAGAGCCTTTCCTTCTCCCCAGCTAGGGTCGAGCCTTCGAGATGGTTGTTTCTCTCAATTGTTTCCTTCCTGTGTGGATTGGCTAGGAACTGTATCGATGATTCAGACCAGTGACATTTGTATCCTTTGTGATCGTTTTGTCAGCATAATCATCATATATACATATACATATACATTCATAAATTTCATTATTGCATTATTACACTTTGTGATTCATTGTTTTCCGATCCTATGCTATGATGGTACTTTTCCCCCATGCAGATTTGGTTTGTCTGTCCTATTTCAGTTTCCTCTCCAGTTGATAGTCTGGATGGAATCATTCCCCTTGAGTTATATCCTCATTGGGTTGAGTCTTTAATTAACCGTTTCTTTCTATATCTTACCTAGATAAATGCTTTTGGTCCCCTTGAGGGTTTATTACCTAGTAACCGGTAATATTCTTCTTATTTTGCAAGTATTTCACTTTTGTCCAATACCCGGCAAGAGTAACCTTTTCTCCCCAGCGGATTCGTTTTCACATCTTCTAGGAAGATTGATAACACTAAAAATTACCGTATTTTCGACTCCGATTTCACATGTATTCTAGTTGTTTTATTATCATTTTGTTGTGTTATTGGTATGTTTTCCTTTGTTTTCAGGTTTTTACTTTAATCGGAGCCCCGATCGAGAAAAGGAGCGAAAAAGAGCCAAAAACCCTAAAATTCAGCATTTTGTTCTTATGGCCTACCCAATGGCGGGCGCCACAGACCCTGCCATGACGTGTCCAAGCTCAACTTCCCTCAACTCCCACGTTCTCCACTACATCCACTAAGGCGCCTCACTTTGGCCTTGTGGCGGGCGCCATGGCCTTGTGGCGGGCGCCACAAGAGGAAAACAGTTTCCCTCCATTTTCAAGTTGAAGGGCATCCAAGTCATTTCCATCTTTTTACTTGCTTATAAATAGAAACTCGACTTCACTTTTACAATCATCCAAACTTAGAGCAGAGGCAAACTCAAAGCAACTTTGTTTCACTTAGGCATATATTCAGTATTATAAAGTGGTAATCGCTTCGCATTGGAGTGTTATCACAATTGTGTAATCAGGTCTGTGATAGAGTCTGTATTCGAGTTTGGAGCACTTTGGAAGGAAGTTAATCCTGCCGCCATTTTCATTTCCGCTTTGCAATTTATTCAACCCTCCGATTGGAGCAGGTTTTTATTACTTGTCTTTATCTTATTTATTTTCCCGCACTCGCTTTACTTTCATTTATTTTCCCGCACTCGCTTTACTTTCATTTATTTCCCGCACTCGCTTTACTTTTCATTTATTTCCCGCACTCGCTTTAAATTATTTATTTCCCGCACTCGCTTTACTTTGTTTATTTCCCGCACTCGCTTTAAATTATTTATTTCCTCGCACTTGCTTTAAGTTATTTACTTTCCGCACTCGCACTACTTTTATTTATTTTAATGCACTTTTACTTTACCATGTCTAACTAAATTTATAAGGTTAGAATGTAAGGATCGTAATTGAACCAGTAATCCGTACAATTGTTCGTAGAAACACTTAAAGGCTATACTAACTTTCAAATTAAGTTTTCCCGCACTTCAATTCCGTTGGGTAAGATCGAAAGCCGTCCAACGTCTTTTTAAACTTAATTGTTTTTAACTATTTCAAAAACAGCGAAAGCGCTTTGTCTAGTTCATTAGGAGATTTTAACATTAAGAAGAAAAGAGATTTTAAAACTATTTTCAGACGCATTTATAAGTTTAGAGTCTGGTTCGTAAGAACCTCTTTTGGTTAAGAAATCCAGGTTATAATACTTTTCAACTTAGTCAAGATACTATATTTCTTAAAAATAGGTTTACTACACTAACGCAATGCACACCTTTTTATAAGTGACAATAAGAGGGTTTGATTAGGGAGTACAACTCGGTTCTGAATACGCGAAAGCGACGGTTCCTGTTAAATTAGTTCTTTTCAAAGTAGGAAACACTGCCCATAAGTAGCTCTATTAACAAGTACTTGGATTATCAATTAATTACGTGAATTACATTCGACCCTGTCTTTATCAATTATATCTTTATTCCAATACTTTACTTTTTATTGCACACTCCAAAAACACTTATTTCGACTGCCTTTGATAAACACCATAACAACAGATAACGATAGATTGACACTTGGTCTCTATGGATTCGACAATCTTTTATATTACTCTGACGCGTTCGTATACTTGCGAAACACCGCATCAAGTTTTTGGCGCCGTTGCCGGGGACCAATTTCGTCAAATTTCATTTTCCTGTTGTTATATCGTTTAGACTTAGGCTATTTCCCGCCGGTCAATGTGAAGAACTCGCAGCACCGGAAGTTTAAGCTTAGTATATGTCGCATCCGCGAAAAACAACCGGCGGGCTAAAACAAAACAAACAGAGCCGCCACCGTGCGTTATTTATCCCAAAGAGGGAAAGGAAACGCTCGAAGTAAACCTGGAAAGGAAATGGTCTTACGACTGGAGATAACAGGGTACGGGAGTCGGTTACGCAAGAGGAAGGTATTAGCACCCCTCACGTCCGTCGTACTCGACGAGATCCACGCTCAGAAGGAAAGAATAAGGTTGCTAAAGAAGTTGCTCAAAACAAATGCACACACACACACTGAAAACAACACAGGTGGGAGAAAAGAGGAACGGGCTCGCTAGGATATCGCATCCTATGCCTACGTATCTCATCTGGAATGAGAATCAGAGCTACCGTAGTTCAGCTCACGCACGCCGAAACAAAACACACGCACAGACGTTGAGACTTCAAAACAAACACACAAACAGGCAAACATGGAAACCGAATGCCAATCGCTGGACTTACATCAGACTCCGAACCAAACAAACCCACACTGGAAACCAAATGCCAATTGCTGGACTTATATCAGACTCCAAGCACACAACAATAGGATACGGACTGCCAATCGTTGGGCTTACATCCATCTCCTACACACAAGAAGGATAACACACCAACAAGTTAATAGGGAGTCGGGAACTCGAGCCTAATAACTGTCAAGCAAACACACACAAAAAGAAAAAGGGTTCCCGGAGAGATCTCGTACGATCTCCTGCCTACGTACCTCATCTGGTATGAGGATCAGGGCAACGTAGTTCCCCTAAACAGGGGAGAAACTTTCTCCTAACCAGAGACTGGGAAATGACAAACTAGAAGGGAGACTGACTCGAGCCTAATAGTTATCATGTATTCCATAATGGTCCTAGGTTGAGTTTTCTATCTAACTTGCACAGGCAGCAAGCTATCCTAAACAGGCAAAGCAAAGCAAACATACACACAATTAGCACACACTATATACAAACAAAGTGGGCTCACACAAGGTTAGGCTGTGAAACACAAGCCAACTAGAATCGGGTGTAGTTAGCTCTTAACTCTAACATTGAGAGTTAGGGTGAAGCAGATGAAATGGTAAGTGAGGGTAAGTCCTCACAGCTCTTATCCCTGGCCTAGGAGAGCTTCAGACAAAAGAAAGTGGGAGTTCAGAAAGTTGGAACTCTTCTCCACATATGACTGACTCAACAGAGATCTTGGGTTAATATCCACAATGCATCAACACAAGGTGTGTGAGCAAAGTGGATGACATACTGAATAGCAGGAGATGGATTGCACATCTCTTTTATCTGCCAATTGCCTTATCAAAGGTCTTTTCCTGCTTGGCACAACAATAAACAAACACAAGCATTGCCTCTTAAGGAGGGCTTCAGACAGGTGCCTGCCCAAGTAACAGGACAGGTCTTCCAGACTACATAAAGTCAGTGAGTTATACCTCAATTGGTTAAGCAACCAAGCAACAGCAAATACAAGTTCAAAAGAACTCAAGCAACTAATGTACCTGAAAACAATCTAACACAATCAGTATTCAACTCAAAAAGTCAAACAGACAGTTAATAGTCAACAGCTGTACACAGTCAAACAATAATGCAAGTCACAAGCCAATGTGCTCAACACAAATGACTTGGCATCAACCTACAAAACAAACTCAAGATTAGTTCAACATTGACCAATTAGTCCACTCAAGCAAGTGAATCAATTCCCTCATAGCCATATGCTTCTTATCCTGAAAATCAAGCTCAAACATGAGAAGCAAACCACTAGGACAAAGCCTAGGGTCAAAGAGGGAGAAATAATTCAAAACAGAACATGAAAATTGACATAAATCAAGATCAATCAAATTAGAACATCATCCAAAAAGTCCCACATCCATATCATGCACCAAAATCATTTCACAAGTCATATAAGGCAAAGTGTGCAAGTTGGAACCACATTGATACAACAGAATGAACAAATCCAAATTAAATCAAAAATGACTCAATAAATCTCAAGAAAAATCATGGCTAAACAGAACACATCATATGATCAACATACCAAAAATCAAGGCATTTGGACAAGTTTAAGCATGGCAATTAAATTCCCTAAGGCAAGGTAAGCACAAACAAGCTCAATTGAGGCACAATTTCATACATCAACTTAACACAAGCCTAAAACAGAATCCACACATGATAAAAACATCCAATCAAAGCCAAGATAAGCTTCAAAGTGTCTAGAATCAATGTACCAAATTCCAAGTTTATATGATAAACATCAAGCATTTCACAAATCATCTAAGTTCATGACTCATCAAAAGTCCACAAATGACTAACCAGCAAAGAAAATCTCAAACAAATCATAAATGCATCCACAAATTCTACAAAAAAATCATGATCAATCCTGACATCCAGAAGAAGCATCATGCAAAAAATCAGATTATTTGGCATTGAATTGGCATAGTAAAAAAAATCCACAAGTCAAGCAAGCAAAGGTATGACACACATTGTCACACCTACATTAATCAGATCATAACTCATCAACCAGGAATGCTAAAAATACAAACTCTTCACCAAAATTTTAGTCAAAGTGTCTAGTTTAAGCATGCAAAGTTTCAAGAGCATTGGATAAAATCTCATCATTTCATTAAAGATATGGCAAGCAAGGTTCAAATTGGACATATATGAACAAACCCTAGGCAAGTTTAAAATTCATCCAGGCACAAATTGTGTAAAAAATATCATAAAATAGTAGACATCATGAGGAACATCATGCAAAAAACCTCATCTCATTTGGACAATTATTCATGAAGTTATGAATTTTTGAATGAACGGAAAAAATAAAAATCACATGAAACACATAGCATGAAATGGCATGAAATAACACGGCAAGGCAATTTGGAAATGCTACAGCCAGGACTCGAACCGGCCAACTATTTGAACCAAGGCGCGCTTTATATGAAACTCTGCGTTTCATTAAAGTTGAGGTGGCAAGGTGAAGCGCGCTGGACCAACCATTTCGCCATGTAATCTCCACGTGGTCCAGTGCATGAAGGCAAACAGAGAAACGCATGCAAACACACGCTAAAACGGATCAAACACGGTTTCTGGACAGAAACCCTAGGTGTTCTTCGTGTTCATCACAAATTTTCCAGGTCAAGAACAAACGTCACAGAAATTGAAAAGAGCTACATCATTAGATTCGTCCTTCAACGTACAACAACATGCTATGCTTGGATTTTGCTAATTCTCATTATATCACAAGATTCGATCAAAAGAAATTTCAATCATCAAACTTAAATCCAACATAACTTGCTCACTTCTTGATGAAATTTAATGCCACAAAGCTCAGTGTTCTCTACGTTCAAAGATCTACCAAAAGCACATAAACATTTCATGAATTGTGACGATCGAATTCTAACCTTAATTGAAGTGCAGAAGCGAAACAAGTTGATTCAAGCTTTGATAAGTCCAAACAGTTGCTCTCCAATGCTTGTACAATGTAATGAAGGAAGGTTCAATGCTCAATCGTGCTTGCTATGGCTCAAATCCTCAACTGCCATTGATGATGCAAAACTTCAACAGTTCCAAACCAGCTCGAAAATGGATGAATCTTGCTTCCAGAAATCTCCAATTATGCTTATGGATGATGATGCAATCAAGAACAAGGCAAGGCTTGTGAAGAATTTTGAAGAAAAAGTGAGAGAGAAAATTGTGAAGATTTTTGCAAATGGATCTAGATCTGAGAATTTGATGTGTTAATCACAAAAACAGTTATGCTTATGCTATATATATGGTCTGTTAATGATTCTCTTAATCACAATTAGGCAAATGCAATTGGAATTAGTGAAATTCAAGTGTTATGGCCAATTGTGCAATTCACCTCATGTGCATGTAATGTATGCTACAGTACACGAAATTCACTTGAAATCCACATGAAATGTTGTTTTGGAGCCAAGGCAAGTGATTGGAAGTGAAAGCAATGCATATTTTTCAAACTACCATTTTCCCTCCAAAATTCAAATGGAAAGTCAAATATTTTTGTGATCAAAATGCATGGCCTATGATGCTTGAATTGGATAGTACATGATAAAACAAGAATGTTGCAAAAAATCCCACTCCGTTTGGCCTTATGGTTCAAAAGTTATGCACTTGTGAAGTTCAAATTGTCTTGACCAAGATTTGACCATATCTCCTCAACCATACATGATAAATTCATGTTCTTGGACGTTTTGGAAAGGTGAGAGCAAAATATACAACTTTCATGTTGGACAAAATTTCATTTGAAGCATTTTTGATGATGTAAACTTGAGGAGAAAACCTTTCCATTTTTGGCAAATTTGAATTACAAGTCACTTTCTATTTTTGGAAAGTTTTGTCCTGACTTTATTCTCTTCATTGTTGATGTTTGAAATGTCAAATGATACTTGTATGGACATGAATGAAGTCTCTCTAACCATCTCCCACCTTCAAATCCAACAATTGACTTATGGTTGACTTTTTAGGGCTTCAGATGAATTTCAGCTTGACTGTTGAGCTTGAGCCTCAATCTCCTGATGAAATGGCTCCAAAATGAAACCCTAGCTTCCACAAGCTCATTAAAACCATGTGATGATCCCCATCTCAATGAAACCCTCATCTCCTTGACAAAACCCTGATTGGTACAATTCAACTGATTAGGGTTGACCAGAGGTCAAAACCCTAATCTCAAGGAACTGATCAGGCACAATGAACCTCTTGGTGATGATAAGGCCAATGATGATGATGATGTACCATGATGATGATGATGTACCATTTCAACCAAGATAATGATCAATCTCCTTGAGGAACCAATAAACCCTAATTGAAGCACAAACCCTCAGATGGCTAGTGATCAATTCAATGCAATCCTCAGGCTTGAATCTTTTAACCTCTTCATCTTCTGAGCAAGACTTAGGAGGATGACTTGCTTATTCTTTCCACATGATATGCAAAGATGCAATGCCTAATGACCTACAAGATGAAATGCAATATGCTAAGCTAGTCCCAAGAGAGGAGGGCAAATTTTGAGGTGTTACAGTATACCCTCTGGCGGAACCTGAACGTTACGCTCGCGCACGTTTATTCTTTCATAGAATTAAGAGAGCTATGGCCGAAGATCAAAACCAAAGACCTCTTAAGGAAGTCGCTCAACCATCAAATGAAGAACCTAGTTCTAGTATAGTAAACCCAACCATCCCAACTAATAATTTTGAACTTAAACCATCCCTATTGCAACTAGTGCAACAGAGACAATTCGCGGGTCTCGCTACTGAGAACCCAAACCAACATTTAAAAATATTTCTTCAATTAGCAGACACTTTTAAAACCAATGGAGCTTCTCTTGAGGCAATACGTTTAAGATTATTTCCTTTTTCCCTCAGAGATAAAGCCCTATCATGGTTAGATTCCCTTCCACCCAATTCCATTACGACTTGGGATAACCTTAAAAGAGTTTTTCTTGCTAGATATTTTCCCCCGAGTAAGACCGCCGTTCTTCGAAACCATATAACTATATTTATCCAAAACCAAGGAGAATCGCTGTTTGAAGCTTGGGAGAGATATAAAGAGTTGTTACGCGCATGCCCACATCATGGTTTAGAGAATTGGTTAATCATTCAAACCTTCTATAATGGACTTCATTACAACACAAAGATGACCATCGACGTTGCCGCAGGCGGTGCTCTGATGAACAAACCTTATCCTGAAGCTAGTGCCCTCATCGAAGATATGGCTCAAAACCATCAATCATGGGGAGTCGAACGAGCGACAGTTGAGAAGAAGGAAGCCTAAGGAGGAGTGCATGAACTAAGCTCTATAGACATGATGCAAGCTAAAATGGACGCATTAGCCCTTAAAGTCGAGCATATGTGCATGAACCCGAATACTGTAGCCGCAGTTTTGTCGGATTGTGAGATATGTGGAACCAAAGGACACCAATATGTAGAATGCAGTCTATTAAATGAAACCCACTCTGAGCAAGTGAACTACACCCAAGGGAACCCATATTCGAATACCTATAACCCTGGATGGAGGAATCACCCGAACTTCTCCTATAAAAACAATAACCCTATTCAAAATAATGCACCCCCGAGACCTAGTTATCAAGCCCTTAAATCAAATCAACCTATGCAACCTGTACCACCAAAGCCGAGCCTTGAGAAAATTATGGAAAATTTTATCACCGCTCAAACCCAACAAAACAAGGAGTTCATGAATCAAAACATTCATGTTAATGAATTGATTACTCAGTTAGGAACCAAGGTTGACCAAATAGTTACTCATACCAAGATGCTTGAAACCCAGATCTCTCAGGTAGCTTTAAACCAAGCCCCTCAGACTACACCTGGAGGACAATTCCCTGGACAACCTCAACAAAATCCGAGAGGACAAGCCAATGCCATTACCCTACGAAGTGGGAACGCTTATGAGGATCCACCAAACCCTAGATTGAGTGAACCCGAAACTTCTAAGGAATGTACCAAACCCACGGACGATGTAAAGGAACCAGAGGAATCTGAAAACCAGGAAGGTCGAGATAAAGGAGAAGAACCTAAAGATAAAACTTACGTACCACCCCCGCCATATAAACCACCTATACCATATCCGCAAAGACTCAAACAAACCCAGATAAATAAACAGTATCAAAAATTTATTAAAGTTATAGAAAAACTTCATGTAGAAATCCCTTTCACAGAAGCCATCACCCAAATTCCTTCTTATGCAAAGTTTCTCAAAGACATCCTTACCAACAAACGTAGACTTGATGATCCGAAGCCTTTGGAATGTAATGCTATTTCCGAGGACAAATTAGCAAAGAAAGATAAAGATCCTAGAAATTTCTCCATTCCTTGCCTTTTGGGTAATCATGTCATCGAAAAAGCTTTTCTAGACTTAGGAGCTAGTGTGAGCTTAATGCCTTTAGCAGTTTGTGAGAGGTTAAACTTAGGAGAATTACAGCCCACTAAGATGTCACTTCAGTTAGCCGATAGATCTGTTAAATATCCGATAGGCATTTTAGAAGATGTTCCTGTTAGGATAGGTCAGTTGATTATCCCTACTGATTTTGTCGTCATGGACATCAAAGAGGACAATGATATACCAATCCTTCTAGGTAGACCATTCTTATCGACTGCAGGAGCCATAATAGATGTCAAGAAAGGAAAGTTGACATTTGAGGTAGGCGACGAGAAAATAGAATTTATACTTTCGAAATTTCTTATGGCACCTGTGATGGGAGATTCGTGTTATGCCTTAGATATCATTGACGAATGTGTTAGAGAATTAGAACAAAAAGAAATTATAAAAACAATTAAGTTACCATCAACTCTCATAAGGGAAGATGATGACTTTAAGAAACCCTACATCGATGATAACCTTTACGAATGTTTATCCCTTACCCCAGATCCTATGCCATGCCCTAAGAAACCAACCTTAGAACTTAAGGAACTGCCTAAGAACCTGAGATACGAGTTCCTCGATGAAAAGATGAACCGTCCAGTTATAGTTAGTGCTACCTTGAGCCAAGAGGAAACGAACCAACTTTTAGACGTTTTACAAAGATATCCCTCAGCCTTAGGATATAATATCTCTGACCTAAAAGGTATAAGCCCATCTGTATGCATGCATCAAATTTCACTAGAAGAAGATTCAAAACCCTATAGGGAACATCAGAGAAGAATAAACCCTATAATGATTGATGTTGTTAAAAAGGAAGTTCTTAAGTTACTTGAGGCAGGTATCATCTATCAGATCTCGGATAGTAAGTGGGTGAGCCCTGTGCATGTAGTGCCTAAAAAGGGAGGCATCACAGTCGTGCAAAACGATAAAGGCGAACATGTAGCAAAACATTTAGAAGGAGGATGGCGGATGTGTATAGATTATAGAAAATTAAATAAAGCAACTAGGAAGGATCATTTCCCTTTACCATTTATAGATCAGATGTTGGAGCGTCTAGCCAGACACTCTTACTTCTGCTACCTAGATGGATATTCTGGATTCTTCCAAATACCTATCCACCCCAAAGATCAAGAAAAAACTACCTTTACATGCCCTTATGGAACTTTTGCCTACAGACGAATGCCGTTTGGCCTCTGTAATGCCCCAGCTACTTTCCAACGCTGCATGATGTCAATCTTTGCAGATTACCTTAATGGTATCATGGAAGTGTTTATGGACGATTTCTCGGTTTGCGGATTTGATTTCCACAATTGTCTTGCTAACCTTGAGAAAATCCTGGAGAGATGCGTGGAGGTAAACCTCGTGCTAAACTGGGAAAAATGTCATTTCATGGTAACCGAAGGAATAGTTTTAGGACATATAGTTTCTGAAAAAGGTATAGAGGTAGATAGAGCTAAAATAGAAGTTATAGAAAACCTAAAACCATCAGAGAAGTCCGAGTTTCATTAAAGATTTCTCCAAAATAACCAAACCTTTAACTGGACTTTTAATGAAAGATGCTGAATTCATTTTCGATGAAAAATGTAATGACGCATTTAATCTTTTAAAGCAAGCATTAGTATCTGCACCCATTATGAGACCACCTGATTGGTCAGAACCTTTCGAGATAATGTGCGATTCTAGTGATTATGCAGTTGGAGCCGTTCTAGGACAAAGGAAAGATAAAAAATTACATGCCATTTATTATGCCAGTAGAACCCTAGATGCTGCCCAACTTAACTACCCAACAACTGAAAAAGAATTACTCATTGTAGTTTTCGCTATAGACAAATTTAGATCTTATCTAGTAGGAGCAAAAATTATAGTTTACACCGATCATGCTGCCATCCGTTACCTATTAAGTAAAAAAGATGCCAAGCCCAGGTTACTCCGATGGATTCTATTACTACAAGAGTTTGATTTAGACATAAGAGATAAAAAAGGCACTGAAAATGTAGTAGCCGATCACCTCTCTAGGCTAGAACATCTAAAACCAGAACTAGTACCCATAAACGATGATTTTTCCTATGATAGACTGATCGCTAGAGTAGAAACCATTGAAGATAATAACCTAGAGCCTTATGAGCATTCCCAAAATTCCTTAGCAATAAATAACGTACCCTGGTATGCAGATTTCATTAATTACCTAGCTGCTGATATAGTACCCCCTGATCTTGACTACCACCGCAAGAAGAAATTCTTCCATGATGTGAGAAACTTCTATTGGGACGAACCGCTCCTTTTCAAAAGGGGTAAAGATGGCATTTTTCGCCGTTGCGTTCCAGAAGAAGAGGTAAATAGTATTATCGAGCATTGTCATTCTGCACCCTATGGTGGACATGCGAGCACCTCTAAGACATACGCCAAGATTCTTCAAGCTGGCCTATTCTGGCCTACCATGTGGCGTGATGTCTACGCTTGCATTGTCAAGTGTGATAGATGCCAACGCACTGGAAACATTTCAAGGTGTGATAAAATGCCTCTAAGAAACATTCAGGAAGTAGAACTCTTTGACGTATGGGGTATAGATTTCATGGGACCTTTTCCATCATCCTTAGGAAACAGGTATATCTTAGTAGCCGTAGACTATGTGTCTAAGTGGATTGAAGCTATAGCTGCACCCACAAACGACACTAGGGTAGTAATCAAACTATTTAAAAACTATATATTCCCTAGATTTGGAACACCACGTTTAGTCATAAGCGATGGAGGATCACACTTTATATCGAGAATATTTGACAAACTTTTAAGAAAATATGGAGTGAGGCATAGAGTAGCAACACCATACCACCCACAGACTAGTGGCCAAGTAGAAGTATCTAATAGGGAGATAAAACAAATCCTAGAGAAAATTGTTTCTATTTCTAGGAGAGACTGGTCTCAGAAGCTTCAAGAAGCATTATAGGCCTATAGAACCGCTTTCAAAACCCCTATAGGAACTACTCCTTATCAACTAGTTTATGGAAAATCATGTCACTTACCGTTCGAATTAGAGCATAAGGCCTATTGGGCCATTAAAACTTTGAATTTAGACTACTTAGCCGCTGGAGAAAAGCGTACCCTAGACATTCATAAACTAGAAGAACTTAGGCAATCTGCCTACGAGAATGCAAAAATATATAAAGAGAGGACAAAAGCCTATCACGACAAAAGAATAGTAAAGAAAAATTTCAATATAGGCGATCCTGTTCTCCTTTTTAACTCTATATTACGACTCTTCCCTGGAAAGCTGCGTTCAAGATGGACTGGTCCTTTCGAAGTATCAAAGATTCTGAGATCCGGAGCCGTAGAAATCAAGAACGAAACATGTAGTCCATTCGTTGTAAATGGACAAAGACTGAAGCTCTACGAAGAAGGAGACATTCCAGCATACTACTCAAGCCACACCGTGATTGATCCACCGATTCCTACTACTACAGGTGTATAAGTTCTAATCGTCAAGCTATTGACGTTAAACAAGCGCTGCGTGGGAGGCAACCCATGGTTTTTTCTTTCATTTTTCGCATTTATTTATTTTTATTTTATTTTATCATATTTTTCATTAAGACTAAGATTTGAATGGTTTGTATTTTCAGGATCACTTTCTTAACTTTTACAGGATGCAGGATTTCGATGACATGCACGTGGCCTATAGAGATAATGCTCAGAGAGAGCGCTACATCGCTCTGTATCAGTGCCCTATGGCACCCACATGTTATCCTGATCAGCACTGTATGGAGGCACTGGGTATCGAGCCAAGTATCCGATTCCTTAGCCACCAACTTCACTGGGACAAGTTTGCTGATGACTTGAGTAACACATATAGGAACCTGACTTTGGAGTTCCTGAGTTCATTCGACTATGACCCATATTCTGGACCAGATGGGTATGCTGCTTTCAGGCTTTTCGGAGTTGAGTACTCCTTCAGCCAGAAAGAGTTCGGCGACTTATTGTGTTTCCAGACTACTCCTGATGTTATCCCGGAGACACCTATGGGATATTTCCTGGGTAAGGAGGTTGAGAAGTTTTGGAGTGATATTTCGGGTGGCGGAAGCCAGGATCCATCTATGCAGCTGTCTCATGTCATACATAACCCAGCCTTCAGATACTTTCAGATGATATTAGCACATTCCTTCCTGGGAAGGCCAGATGCAGAGACACTACTGAGTGAAGAGGAGATCTTCCTATTATTTTGTGCATCCCAGTCTCGCCCAGTAGCATGTGGAAACTTTTTATTATACAATCTCAGTAGTATCTCCAGATCTACCGAAGGAGTCATCCATGTTGGCGGAATCATCACACAGATTGTTGTCACTTTAGGTCTGTCTCGCAAGCTGTTACATCTTCGGACCTACTGTGGGTACACGACCATGGACATCGACTTCTGTTTGACCAGAGGATTGATGAGGAGAGCCTCTTTCCACCCATGTCAGTTCCGATTGCTAGTTGACAGCGAGGCTATCCATTACTTCACACTGCCAGACCCTATGATGACCAGTGTGCATGATCCGGCGAATTGGAGTTATGCTCTAGAGGGCCAGGGAGAGACCGTTGAGGAACCAATATCACCACCCATTTCTGAATACACACCTACACCAGCATCTCCAAGAATCACTGTTTTCTCTAATAATCTTTCATTGCAAACACCCGACATCCGCACTCAGATTGCTGAGTGTCGAAGAGAGATCGCAACGCTTAGACAGGAGGTGGCTGACCTTACTTTACAGATGGGAGTGCCTAATCTCACCCATGCTACTGAAGTCGACTGTCTATATCAGGAGATCGCGGAACTCAAGCAAGAGGTAGCCATGCTCCGTGGAGCCTTTCAGGAAGATGACATCCTCACTACATGATCTCACCATTTAATCTTATTTTATCTCATTTTTATATTTCTCGTATTTACATAACTCATCTTCTATTATCGCATTTGGAATATTATATAAACTACATCTATACATTAGTATTTCTATTTTTATCTATATATGTTTTATATTTATTTTATTTGCATTTTAATTTTTCTGTTATTTATTTATTTATATTTAATTTCTGTTTTTGTTTTTGTTTCAGTTTCACTCTTTATTTTTTGTTTTTACTTTTATAAAATTATGCAAGTCAAATATACTAGGAGAATCACAAGACAAATGCTATCCGGACCCCTCAAAGCCAAAAGACAAGAGAAGCCCAAACCAAAGGACCAAAATCTGGCCCAGCTAGATTTTGCCTTGTGGCGCCCGCCATAGGACCTGTGGCGCTCGCCACAGCGTCTGTAAATGGTCGGGGCAGAACCCCTTTCTTCACCATTTTTGCAACTTACAAACCCATTTTTTCACCTTGGAAAAACATCCTTGAACCCACAAAAAGCTCATACTTTCCTACCACCACACCACACAAATCATTATTCCAATTTCCATTTTTGATTTCATCCGTCGGATTTTGTAAAAATCCAACCGTTTCACAAACCACTTCATCTTCTTCATCCCTTTCAAGAGCATTCAAATGGAGTTTAACGGATTCATTCTTCGAGGAGGGAAACCGGGGGATAGACAAAGAAAAATTATTGAACGGTTGCAAAATCGGGAAATCCTCCCGACAAGGTATGTTGACGAAGACTGTCTCTACACTTTAGGTATCTATCATAGCATATTTCATTTATTAGATAATTTAGGTTTGCATAATTTCTTTTCCAATAAAGAACCTACCTATGAGTGGTTGACAATTGAATTTTTGAGTTCCTTAATTTATATTGTCAACCCTAACACTGCTAGCACAGTTGGTACTGTCAAATTTAGAATGTTTGCTGTTGAATACCAATTCAGTACCGACGAACTAGCCAGCTTGTTAGGGATCCCTCATGGGGAAGGTGCTATTTGTGAGGCCCCTTTGGATTCCGAATGGTATGTTGAGGTATTTTCCTTCTGGGAGCGTTTATCAAACACTTCCATAAACTCTTTTGAAGGAGTTCTTGCCTCAACTATCCATAACCCGGCCATCAGAGTTTTTAGATATCTGTTGGCATGCACTATTTTTGGCCGGGAGAATCCAAATAAGGTTAATGCTAGAGAGCTTCTATTTTTACAAGGAAGCCTCACAAATAGACGTATTAATTCGGTCTCGTTCATGCTTGCTCATATGATTTTAACTTTGAATAAAGCGGGACCGATTTCTTTTGGTGGATTGATTACATCTATTGCTCGGGCGCTTAACCTGAACGATGAGATGGCTACCCTAGAACCCTTACCTCCTCGCACAATTAACCTAAAATTTCTGAGAGACATGAAATTGTGCCGCTCGAGGAGAGAAGGAGGCTATATGCTTATGGTTCATGGCGTAGCCATCCCGTCTGTTGTTTTACCGTGCACTAGACGTACAGATGTACGAGATGAAAGGAATTGGACCTACGATTTAGACGCTCCACCTGTTTTAGGTCCTCTTCCTCCTAACATTCCTGATGAGGCGAGACCAGACACTGATGATGAATATGATCCGCGAGAGAGATCTCCCGTGCCCCATGTGTCCCCCCATCAACCTTCACCACCACACACCGCACCATCTTCTTCTTCTGCAGGTACCACTCATGGCTTCTATATTACAGAGGAGATGTGGCCTGACCACCTGGCTAGAGAGCAAAGGCGTGACGACCTACTCTCTACCCTCCAGCAACAAATGACGGATAATATGAACTTCATGCAAGATCGCAGCGGAGGTCAGACAGGTCCTATGACTGTTCTACAGTCTCTGCTTACGGTTACCAATACACAAGCCCGTCAGCACCAATACCACCAACAGCACATTGCTCTCATAGAAAACACTCAGGGTACCATTTTAGGTCACCTTCGAGAGGTGAGGACCGCTCAAGATGCCCTGCAGGCGAGGATGGATCAGAGAGACCGTCGTCGTACCCGATCCTGTCGTCCACCTCAGGATGGCGAGGGCACTAGTGGTCAGCAATAGGTTGCCAGGTAACTCTTCCTTATCTTATTTCGAAACATTGGGGACAATGTTCGATTTAAGTGTGGGAGGAGACTCTATCGTCCTTTCCTTATTGTTTTTCTCGTTTTTCCTTTATCGTTTTTCTTTGCTGTTTTTAGATAGTTTATTGTTATTTCCTTTTAGTTGTTTATTTTTCTTTTTAGTATAATGCATGAGTCTGACGAGTCACCAAATACAGTAGATCTTTAGTACAATCCTACCTCCCCATACCTTTAGCCCCACCAAAATTTTTTGCAAAAGAAAATAGTGTTATTTCAAAAGTTTTCAGGTTTTAAAGACATGTTTTGAGTAAGGATGCGGTGACTTGGGAGAACTTTGCGAAACATCAGTATCTGTTTTAGCACCATAAGCTTCGTAAATATAGGAACCATTCCCGAAACCCCATATACCATGGCCTTAATCATCATTTCCGTATAAGTCCTTAGTAGTTTATCTCAGCAGTCAGCTCCGGCCTACGCATCCTCTACGTAGGGGACCGACGCAAATAAGTGAATGATCCAGAAAAACAAAAAAATAAAAGAAAGCAAAAAGGCAACTCCGGTATAGGTGACCCTCACAAAGTCATTTAAACCAAAGAATTGTAAAAAAATTGCTACAAAAAGAAAAAAGAAAAAGAAAAACTTACCCACTGCTAGTTGGTTCAGAGGTATCTGGCACTGAACTCGATAGGGCGGATTACGATCCGATCCCCCACAACTACAGTTAGGTCCAATAAAAGGATTTACACATATTTATGTGCCAGAAATCCCATGCTCAAATCATAATCACTAACAGGCCACTCTACTACGAAGCATGTACGGATAACAGGCTTACTGTGATTGCGCCTGAATGAAAAGGACAAAAAAAGAGATGAAGAGGCAGGCCTAAGTATTGTGGGATAATATGGGTTGGTTAATATAGGAATGAAGTTTATGTCCGTATTTGCAGATTAGTGTCATCATGATACCCTTAGTTCACTCAGTTAGTACCTATCACTGCATCCCGGTTTGAACTTGGAAATTTTACCTGAAGCACTCGTTTACACAGATTTTCTTTTATGAGCTTTTCAATGTTTTGCTTGAGGACAAGCAAAGGTTTAAGTGTGGGAGAGTTTGATAACACTAAAATTTACCGTATTTTCGACTCCGATTTCACATGCATTCTAGTTGTTTTATTATCATTTTATTGTGTTATTGGTATGTTTTCCTTTGTTTTCAGGTTTTTACTTTAATCGGAGCCCCGATCGAGAAAAGGAGCGAAAAAGAGCCAAAAACCCTAAAATTCAGCATTTTGTTCTTATGGCCTACCCAATGGCGGGCGCCACAGACCCTCCCATGACGTGTCCAAGCTCAACTTCCCTCAACTCCCACGTTCTCCACTACATCCACTAAGGCGCCTCACTTTGGCCTTGTGGCGGGCGCCATGGCCTTATAGCGGGCGCCATGGCCTTGTGGCAGGCGCCACAAGAGGAAAACAGTTTCCCTCCATTTTCAAGTAGAAGGGCATCCAAGTCATTTCCATCTTTTTACTTGCTTATAAATAGAAACTCAAATTCACTTTTACAATCATCCAAACTTAGAGCAGAGGCAAACTCAGAGCAACTTTGTATCACTTAGGCATATATTCAGTATTATAAAGTGGTAATCGCTTCGCATTGGAGTGTTACCACAATTGTGTAATCAAGTCTGTGATAGAGTCTGTATTCGAGTTTGGAGCACTTTGGAAGGAAGTTAATCCTGCCGCCATTTTCATTTCCGCTTTGCAATTTATTCAACCCTCCGATTGGAGCAGGTTTTTATTACTTGTCTTTATCTTATTTATTTTCCCGCACTTGCTTTACTTTCATTTATTTTCCCGCACTCGCTTTACTTTCATTTATTTCCCGCACTCGCTTTACTTTCATTTATTTCCCGCACTCGCTTTACTTTGTTTATTTCCCGCACTCGCTTTAAATTATTTATTTCCTCGCACTCGCTTTAAATTATTTACTTTCCGCACTCGCACTACTTTTATTTATTTTAATGCACTTTTACTTTACCATGTCTAACTAAATTTATAAGGTTAGAATGTAAGGATCGTAATTGAACCAGTAATCCGTACAATTGTTCGTAGAAACACTTAAAGGCTATTTTAACTTTCAAATTAAGTTTTCCCGCACTTCAATTCCGTTGGGTAAGATCGAAAGTCGTCCAACGTCTTTTTAAACTTAATTGTTTTTAACTATTTCAAAAACAACGAAAGCGCTTTGTCTAGTTCATTAGGAGATTTTAACATTAAGAAGAAAAGAGATTTTAAAACTATTTTCGGACGCGTTTATAAGTTTAGAGTCTGGTTCGTAAGAACCTCTTTTGGTTAAGAAATCCAGGTTATAATACTTTTCAACTTAGTCAAGATATTATATTTCTTAAAAATAGGTTTACTACTCTAACGCAATGCGCGCCTTTTTATAAGTGACAATAAGAGGGTTTGATTAGGGAGTACAACTCGGTTCTGAATACGCGAAAGAAACAGTTCCTGTTAAATTAGTTCTTTTCAAAGTAGGAAACACTGCCCATAAGTAGCTCTATTAACAAGTACTTGGATTATCAATTAATTACGTGAATTACATTCAACCCTGTCTTTATCAATTATATCTTTATTCCAATACTTTACTTTTTATTGCACACTCCAAAAACACTTATTTCGATTGCCTTTGATAAACACCATAACAACAGATAACGATAGATTGACACTTGGTCTCTGTGGATTCGACAATCTTTTATATTACTCTTACGCGTTCGTATACTTGCAGTTCATTCTTACCCAGTAACTAGTAACGAATGCATCTTCTGGTTGCCTCAGCGAGTCATCCTTGATGTGTTTACCCTAACCGGTAACGGATGTCTTCCCTGTCAGATTTTGTTATCTCTTTACCCAGTAGTCGGTAATGGATAATATATTTCTGTTCCTCCTGTTTGGAAGATCATTTCTTCCCCAATTGAGTTTGAGTGTGTATTTCCTCAGTGAGATCGCCATTTTCCTATTAGGATCGAGTATTTCAGTTTTGTGCTGATCTATTCATTTCCCTGCAGATGTCCTTTTATTCCCAGGCTGAGTCTTTCCATTGATTTATTTTCATGGAACCCCTCGTTTCCCCCCAGCATTTTTTAAAGTCGTAGCCTGGCATACTCACAACATTTTTGCCCCAGAGTCTCTGTCTCCCCCAATGAGTTTTCCTTACGGAATGCATTGTGCTCCTGCGGACTTTTAGCCTCTCTGGATTCTTTTCCTTTGTGGAAACATTTTTCCCCACAGAAATTATTTTAACATTCATATCATATGCATCTCTTAGGGACCAAAATTTGTTTATATATATTGTTATTTAAGTCCATTCTACTGAGTCGATACGAAGGTTTTAACTTGCATCTCCTCAGCTAGAACATCCTTAAATAGGGGGAGCTGTAAGACCCCATTTGACCCTAAGATCCCTCATGATATTCTCATCATATGCATTAGCATTGGGATCACACCTTGGCATCCTCCTTACCCCTCATTCATTGGGTTTGCATTGGGAGAGATCACTAAGCACGTTTGATTGTATCATACTTCATTTATCTTTATTTTACTAACCTAAATACCAAAAAATATGTCATTGTATAATTTAACTCTTTTGTAGGTAAGGCACATGCTCACCTTTGATCTATCAAGCTCATATTTAGGGTTTAAGACCCTCATTGCAAGGAGCTCAATCAAGATTTGGTTTACGATGACTCTAAGTATCATATATGAATCCCCATGATCTTCACATGTCATTTTGATCAAGAAATCATCAAGAGTTTGGAGTTGGTTTGCCTTGGAAACCCTAATTCATCTAGGTATCTTATGTAACTTCTTCAACAAGCTTCTTCACCAATTTATCAAATATTTAAAGGTATACTTTATATTTCATCATCTGATGCATATATGATCCTCCACGAGTCCCAAAAGTCAAAATAATATCAAGCTAGCAAGTTGGTTCATGGTGGTTGACCAGAGGAATTCAACTGGTCAAAACTGGGGTTCCCTAGACCCTATCTCCTGCAATGTTTATCATATGAAAATAATTCCAAGAGCAAAGTTACTCTAGATGACATTCCAAACAACTTTCATGTTGAGTTCTAGATCTAGTTTTTCTTGGAAAGTCATTTTTTATGATGAAATATTATAGGTCATTTTGTCTAAACCCTAATTTGGAGGTCAACTTTCCAAGACCATAACTTGCTTAATTTTTATGATATGAAATCCATTCAAGTTTCATGATCAAATTCAAGATATCTACTTCAACTTTTATGTTTGAAGGAAGTGCAAATTCAACTGTTAAATGCATGTGATATGAGGAAAAATTATAGGTCATTTTGGACCAATGCCATTGAACAAGTAATTTTCCTCAACTTCTAAAATGCATAATTCCTTCATGCTAAATCCAAATGATGTCATATTTGTAACCAATTTGAAGGTATTTGAGAGAGAGATACAAATTTTATGAGGAACTTTTCTCATTTGAAGTCCATAGAAAAAGTTACTCAAGGGGGGAAGAAGTGAGCATATGGCTTGGTACTTAGAATTTTTTTTGATATGTCTGATTTTCCAAACTTCCACCTCAAAATTCATCATGATCCAGGCTTCAAATGAAAACGTGTTCAACATGAAAGTTGTTCATCTTGATCTAACCTTTTCAAAAAGTCCAAATTTGTCCCATTTGGACAAAGTATGAGTGACATGCGCATGGCTTAAAGTTGGATGACCATTTGACATATTTGAACTTCCACTTTCCACACATGAATGCATGGCTTGTTAACATGACTTCAGCATTGCTTGCACATGATTTTGGACCTGAATGCGTCATTAAATGGGCCTATCACACGCCCATGCATCCATGCAAGGAAATTTGCTATTTTTGAAAGTTTGAAAGATGTGTGCAAATATCATTGCCTTGGCCTATAAATAGAAGTGTCTATGATCAGAATTGAGGACCCTGGCACGCCAGCTTTAAATCTCCAACCTTAAACCCTCACATTCAAAGGATAACCTTGAAGATTTTCATTAAAAATAGAGTTTGAAGCTTCACTGTTTTGAGATTCAAATCTCCAAGAGTCCTGCTTCTTTCTTGATCCATTTCCACTCCATCAAGCATCCAGAGCAAGGCCAAGCACAATTGAGAGCAAGGTCGTGTCCATCTGAACATGCAGTGAATGTGAATTTCTGAATTTTTCATCTCTTCGATTCTCACTCAATTCTCTATAATTCTTGTTGTTTTTTGGTTGTCTGAAGTCCTACCAATGTGGGAAACAAGATTGAGTTGCTTTGAGGTTAAATCGAAGCAACTCAGATCATGGTCCTCAAAATTTAACTCCCTGTATCTTTCTATATACTTGGAGTTAGGTGAAATTGATGCCAGATTCGAGCTCCTGAGCATTTTTACTTTAAATTCATGTCCTCCTTTTTTATTTTGGTGATGGTTGAAGGTGGACCAGTCCAGTGAGGTCCACCGGAGAATAAGATCGGAGCTCTGGCTCCGGCGATGCGTTGACATGTCTCAGACCATATGATCCTTCTATTTTGTTTTAATCTTGAGCGTCCAAATTGATTACCACGCGTGTGGCACATTGACTAGGGAACATCATGGAACGCACGCTCTGATCCATTTGATCTACCACCTCAATTAATGAGGGAGATCAAGTGGTCCACGTATTTTTGCATTTTCTGATTTTCATTTTATTTGAGTTATTTTCATTAATTCATATTTATTTTAATATTGATCCAAAAAATATGGGACTTTCACCAAAAATTCTCAAATATTTTTCTCTTTCGTTTTCTGAATTAAAATTATTTGTTGGATCAATATTAATATTTTTCATGATTTAATTGTTTTTGTGCATATTTTTAATTATTTAAAAATAATTTTTAAGTTTCCAAAAATAATGAATTTTTTTCTCCAAGGTCCTTTGACCTTGTTTGACCTATGATAAATCTCATGGCCATTTATTTGGTGTTTTGATGAGGTTTTAGGATTTTGCCAAACCATAATTTAATATAATGCATTTTTGATTGATTTTTAATTGTTTAATTGTAAATAGTTTATGTTGAGTTATTTGTGTTGACTTGTTGAGTTAGACTATTGTTGTTGGGCCTTGGTCAAGGTTGATTTGACTTTGTTGAGTTAAAATCATGGGATTTAGGGGATTGATAAAATGTACATTTCATCTCCCAAAATGAATGAATGATTTTAATTTGATAAAAGTCCTCCTTTGACCAATTTGTGTTGATTTCATTTCTCCTCCCTCTTCATCTCAATCCCTTTCTATCCTCATCCATTTCATTGACCTATGATATCTCTATATCCTAAGGCTAGTTGATTGCAAAATTAACATAAGTATGGATGAGATTAGCTCCACCCTTTTGCCATTTTCTTTTAAGTGTGGTATGTTTTAGGAGTATGGTTCACAATACCATATCTCTAGCATGCATTAACACTAAAATTTCTATTCCCCGACCTCAAATAGTTGTGACTTCTACATAAGTCCAATTACGATTGCTTAACATAGCGCTAAATTTTGACATAAAAGGCATAGCATTCTAGTAAGTGAGATTGTAAGTCTCCTCCCTTTCATGGTATTGTGTGGAAACTTGGCCTTTTTTCCTTCCTTTGGAAGATGTCTTGAATCAAGGATCCATGTTTGTGAATAGTGGGTTAAGTGTTCTTCAAAGAATGATTTAAACAATTGAAAAGCAAAAGCAATACTAACTTTTAATCAACTAACATTTGACTAACTTTTAATTTCAAGTCATTTACTTTATGCACTTTAAATTCAAGTCTTTATCATTTGCCATTATTTATACCATTTAACTTGTTTATTTTAATGTCATTTTCACTTTGTTCATTTGAGTCATATCTTGTGATTATACTTGTTTCTGTATTTTGTTTGTGCTTGTGGTCTTTTTTGACCTTAATGTACATAATAACAACAAAAACCCTAAAAAGGATTTGTATGGACTGTTGGTTTTGGTCTGAGACATTGGACTTAGAATTAGGCAAGATCCCCTATGCAAAAGGACTTGGCTAATGCCAACTTTTCTAAAATCAAGTGCTTGTGAAGTGAACTTTCATCTGATGCAAGTATTGAGATCCCATTTGAGTTCATCTTCTACATGGTCTTATTGAAGATGTTACTTTGAACCTGTGTCTAATGCCTATCTCTGAGCCATTCAAGGATTATGTTATCTGATACATGGGAAATTATGAAGAAGATCCTGAAGTTGCTAGCTTGGATGTGGCTATCTTTATTTGATGCCTTGCTCTTCATCTTGCTATTTGTGTATTGATATTGCTTGATTCTAAAGTTCAAGAGAAAATTGGGTTTCTATATGACATTCTTGTCTATTGGATTGCATCCCATTGGTCAGATCTTTCAACTCTTAACTTTTAATTTTTGCTTAGGATTAGTCTCTTCACCTCCTCCCACTTCTTTAATTTCAAATCTCTCCCTCCTTTTAAAAAATCTTCTTTGCTTGTGATTTCAAAACTTAGACTTTATTGCAAATTAGAAACTTTGGCCTTATGCCATTGCATTTTCAAACTCTTTTCTTAATCAAACTTGTAAATAAATCTAATCATATTGACTTAAAATTTCAAAAGACAAAAAGAACTAACACCCATTCAAACTCTTCTAGGCTCTTTTGCCTTTTCTTAAACTTAAACTTTTGTTAAAAGCAATGCACTCACTTTGAAGTTGTTACCACGAACTACGAGGTTTTGATCCCTCATTTTGATGTTGGTGCATAGGCACAAGTCTGAAGGTCTTATCAAACACAAAAATATAATTAATGAATTCTTTTCTCATCCCCACACTCTATTATTGCAAACATCTTTTATACCAAAACACATGTACATACAAAAAAAGGCTCCCTAGGAGTACCTAGGATATTTTGGGTACTAACACATTCCCTCTGTGTAACCAACCCCCTTACCTGTAATATTTGGCATTTTATTAGTTTTGATTTGAAAACTTCTTATCTTTGATGTTGACTGTTTCATTCTTTCTTTTTGATGTTGACAAAGGGGGAGAAGCAATGGAAACAAACACAGCAGCTGATTAAGCAGATTTAGCAGATGAATAATAGCAGAATATTTGAAGGCGTGCATAAAATCAGGGGGAGGATGTCTATCAAAGTACGCGTTTGTGTCACGGTTTGTCATCATCAAAAAGGGGGAATATGTGAGGGCAAACATGTCCAGTCCTTACTTTAATGATGTCAAACCTTTCTAATCGTCCACAACGTGTCTTTGGACAGTATCATCATAGTATAGAATGCATTCATCCTCTAACATGTTCAAAATATATGTTCAATGTGTCTGAGCATATATGAGCATATCATAGATGTGAATCATGCAATTAATCATGGTAAATATCCTAGGTCCATATGAGATCGATTTAAATTGGTCAAAATACATCTCAAAACTCATTTTGGGGAGTTTAAGTACTTTTAGTCGACTCATGACTCGGAGCAAAACTCTTGGGTCTGAACAGGTCGACTCAATCCTGCGAAACCTAAATGAGTCGACTCATCCACTTCTTATGTTGACTCATTGCCTATTTTCATTTGAACCATGTAGCCACGGGTCCGAACAGGTCGAGTCATAGGTCGACTCAACCCTGAAATAAACTCTGTTTGAGTCGACTCATCCCCTGTTTGAGTCGATTCATCGCCTGTTTTACTTAATTTTCTGTTGTGTAACTTTGCAAAATATTTCTATTATGTTTGTTATTTGGTCCATGCATCATATAAATATTCATGTGTCTCTTCTTCAGGAAAATAACAAGAAAAGTGAAAGATATACACCAAAGTGTTCATCGTCTTCATTCTTCATTGCATTTCTCAATAATCACACATAATAATCTTTGTTGAGCATTGTGCATTGTTGTTGTGATAACGTCCAAATAAGATTGGATTATCTTAGTTTGGGTTGAGGCTTTGTGTGGGTTTTTCTGGAATAAAACCATTAGGGTTTTGCCCTCCGAGAATTGGGAGTTTTTGCACTAACCTTTGCTTCGCAGATTCAGCCGAGTGAAAAGTTTGAAGAACGGAAGGTTTCGTCAAACAAGTAACGGTAACCGGAGGATTGTGAAGAAAGCTTAGGGTTCAAGCGACTTGCGTTCGAAATCATCTGAGTTGAAGTTTTGGGGAACATGGTGTTCTTGCAATAAGGTAGCAGTAATTGAAGGTTTGTGCGAAGCACTTGAAGGACTTGGTTCAACTTGAATCAAGGGGAGAGAATAGAATAGGATATGCAACAACTCTAGGGGTTGATTGGTGGTGATCATTTATTCTCTTGTATTAACTTTGCAATGTGTTAATAAAAACATCTCAATTCTAGATTTAGAATTGAGGGCAGACGTACCCTAAGCGAGGACGATAGGGGAACTGCCTCAATAAATCCGATTTTGTTCTCTCTATCTCTTAACTCTTTAAATTCAGCATTAATTACGGTTTGTATGAAATTAATAGTAAAATCAATATCCTTGATTGTTGTGCATAATAACTATTCGATAAATTGGTGCAATCACTTTGATTGCAGTTGAGTAAAATTCTACACATTCAATTTGAGTGAAATTGAAACTTGGTGTGGAGTGCACACCAAGTGTTCGATAAAATTAATCTCACACAAATTTAGTAATATTTTACTTGATCTCTTATTGCATTTAAGCATTATTAGAGGTAACGATATTAAGGATTATAATGGTTGATCGATTGATTTAAATAGTGGTTGATAATCTTTATCTTAAGTTATTTCATTCGATTTCATGCATATCTGATCTTTCGATTAACAGATCATTTAGAAGATTATAATCTAGGATGCCTCCGCAGCCGTTGAAAATATTTTTAAAAAGCGCTAAATTTCAAAACTGAACTATTCAACCCCCTTCTAGATCGGTACTATCGTCTAACATGAGATTGTTGCCACATCATTAAAAATATTTAAAATATTTAAATTTTTTTTATTGTTCTCTTGTTATTAAAAATAAATAATAAATAATAAATTTTTAAATTTTTAATGACGTGGCAACAATAAAAAAAATATCACCTCATAGTTTAAAATATCACATGTGCAAATGAAACTCTATTGTGGAAAACCACCAAAAACATGAAATCTAATATCACATGTGCAAATGAGACTCTTTTGTGGGAAACCATAAAAAACATGAAATCTGATATTAGATGACCACCAAAAAACATAAATATAATACATAATGTCGTTTTTTTTTTAATTATAACTACAAAATTATCAAAATAGATATAAGAGGACCAAAACTGCATTTAAAAAAAAAAATTAATTCAACTGTTGGATTGATTACGATAATAGTGTCATAAAAATACATCCAGCAACATCATGGTTTATTTTTAAACGAATCAACATCATGAAGTTAAAACTTCTACACATTTTGCTTCAAATGTTGGACAAGCTCATTTAAAACTACTAGTAAACATTTTCAAGTTAAAAATAAAAAATGTGAGATTGCAAAATTGCTCCATGCATGCAGGCTAGAGCTACATCATATTCATCATATTCATGAACATTGGATGTGAAAATCATCTGTAAATTGCATTTATATATGGAACTCAACATATTACAACGATTATGCATATTTTGATGCTATCTACACAGTAAATAATACACCAGCACATAAAAATCAAGCGAATAATGATAATACAATTTTTTAGTAGCATCAAGATAAATGTAACTGTCATCACAATTTAAAATCAGATAATGATACATAGCATATTTTGCTCCTAAAATAACCTCTTTGAAGATTTGGGATCTTTTGAAGTTGAACCAATTCCAGACATACTTCCACTCTTCATCATGCTTGATGAACTGCGGAACATGGTGCAACAGCATATGAATTGTCGAGAAAAACCAGATAACGATGTTTGTATGAGAAAAAAGAATGCCAAGAAATAGTTCTACCAACTAAACAATGAATGATATTATCTGGTACCTGGTAGGTCTCTGGATAGAGTTTTTATTCATTGCTGCAATGTTTTTTACCTCGCGGCTGCAAGAAGTTTAGAAGAACAAATCAACGAAATTTAAGCAAACAGTCGGTTGAGTTTGAGTATACACAATTTCAAGATGCGTGAAAATCAAAATTCTAGTATGCTTCGTAGCAAAGTGATCTCTGAAATATTTGGAAGCATCAAATCAAAAAATCATAAAAGAGAAAAGTTACTTACCACTTAAGAAATTCTATCTTTGACTTCTTCATTATGTTGCTCTTCACATTTGACACATTGTATCCAGGTCCATTATCTATAAAAATCCTCAAAGATGATGAAACAACTAGCAAATAAAAGCTACATCTTTAGTGAAGTAGAGGAAAACGAACTTAAATAAATTACCTCCCCAAAATCTTCTTTTACTTGAAGGTGGAACTTTGGCGCATATCTTTACTTGCCTACTCTGTTTTCCTGCACAGTCCGATAATTCGTAACTATTTTAAACTAAGGAGATGACATGATATAGCTCGCAAGTCCTACATTGATAGTAGTGCATTGATTTACAGTGTAAAATGCCAGGCTCGTAAAATCAAACAAGAAATTTATAGTTAATAAGCATTTTTTCTATAACACATGCTTATTAATTAGAAGGAAAAAGGAAGTAGCAATAGAGGAAAAGTCATTACTTGCATCTTCTTTCTTGTAGCGTTGCCTGATTCGATCAAGTGCTTCATTCTCAGCCTCGGCCATTTCCTTTACTTTAGCCTGTGTATAGATTTAGAACCGGGTTAGAGATAAAACAGAACAAAGAGAAATCAATACACCTTGATACTTCTATAAGTTATAAAATATAACCGAGTCTGAAAAAGAAAAAAGAAAACAAGTAAAAAGAAAATACCTCGTACAACTGCAACCATCTGAATGACACTCTTTTTTCTGCCATCCTCTTAATAACTTCTTTCACGCAATTTGAACCAAACTGCTTCTCGAAGAACTTTTTCCACAACTTATCAGTTACAGGGCTCAAATCCCCCTGCAAAATCAAATCCAACAAATTATAGAGCTACAACTTATCGGTCTTGTTCTAACTTTTTACTCGTAGTTAGAAAAACAACAAAAACTCATCTTACTTCGCTGGCCTTCTCGATATGCATCAACTGGTCAAGCGTGCAATGCGGCAAAATTTGCTCAAGCAGATGATGATCAACAGGACCAACATTTCCAAGGTATCTTACATTATCTATAGCTTTCTGAACACAAAGATCAACCAATGATGGAACCGATGATTGCTTCTTCCTCGCAAACACTGGATCCCGTCTCATCATATTCACACTGATGACAACAATACATAAAATAAATAACTCACTAAGAAAACTAACAAAAACCAACTCATATATTAATCTTCCAATTTTCTATTTCTCACTAAGAAAAGCTTGAAAAAAATTAAGGCCATCATTGATAACCTATAAAGCATGACACCAGAAACATGATACTAACACGTTAAAATCAATAATAACTTTTAAAAAAAGGAAATAATAATTTAAAAAATTAATAAATTAAATGTAGTCACAAGTGTCCGTAGTAGTTTCAGACAGCCACCAGCGACGCGGTCACACCTTTTTTTAAGAGGTGTCTGTCCCCCGGAGTTGATATCACACACAAAATAAACACATGAGAACAAATTACTCAATCAATTTGGTTCAAATTACTCACTTGAGAACAAGCAAATTATTGAACCTTATTTTTTTGGTACACAAGTGAATAAATTTAATAATTTCAATAATTCATAACATTAATAACAGAAGATCAATAGTTTCTTCTGATTACAAAAATTTATGCAATTTATCCGAAAATATAACAGAAACAATAACAATTACTCACCAATCCCCAATTAAAGCTAAAATCTATCAAATGGGTCATCTTCAAAACCAATAAAAAATTGAAATTTAATTTAAAAATTTGAAATTAATAGAAAAAAATGATGAAAACAGGAGCTAAATTAAATTGGACACAGTAACAAGGGATTCTGGAAGTGCTTACGGATTCCGTCAAAGGAAATTGGATCGGAAACAAGGGACGGCGACGGTGGTGAATCGGAGAGGAGATAGATATAGAGACTGTGTGTTTCTAAGGTTGCAAGAGGAGAACGACTTCGCGCGTGAGATCACGCGCTTTGTTCTTTTTGGGGAAGGCAATGCTAACGTGCGCCTTTAGGTGTTCGTGAGATGTAGGAAGGGCTTGGAACCGATGTACGAATAAATAAACACGCTGGCAAATTTTTAATTTAACTTGGTTCTGTTTTTTATTTCTAAAATAATAAATACAAGGATAAATGATTATTTTATTTTTTTACAAAGGGAAAATAAAAATAAAAAAATAAAATAGAAAATTATCTCGAAAATAAAGTCTCATAGCTAGTACGAGAGTGACGATTCTAACTGGAAATTCCGTAAAAGACCAATATGCTGCATCATTATCAGATTTATGTTTTATTAGACCGTCACCATAAGCATTCTTCCCCTTAAGAGTATGAAATATTTAAATTCGTCATTCTCTAGAGAGAAATTCTTTAATGTTGTGGAAAATCGCGGTATAGTAATGTCAAATATTAACATACTCTAAGATAAATTTGATAGTAGAGTTCGAGTCTAAATAGTACATCAAATATTTGATGTCAAGTTTCTAGACCATACGCAAACCATGATATAACGTCATCAACTCAGCGTGAAGGATGTTGGAATAATCAATATTACCCGTAAAATCTTGAATCCAAGCACCATCAGCCTTTCAAATCAATCCACTAAAATCCAAAATGTCAGGATTGTCGAGGCTACTGTCATCAACATTCAAAATCATATTACTACGTTTATGTGTGTTTCATGTGATCATTCTCATTGGATGAGACATATTATGTTTGAGAAAATATTTTGCTAAAAGATTAGCATAATTTATTGTGATAAATTTCAAAGTATAGGAAGATACCACTTCATTCGCAAGACACAGTTTGTTCCTAGCGCGCTATAACCACCAGCAAAAAAGAAGAGTCGTCGTTGATTTAATGTCTAATCCAATCATATAAGTTATCCCCTTGGAAGAATAGTGGGTACAAGAAGTCAATAGATTTCCAAAAACAAGTACCAAATTCACAGTCTCTCAAGCAGTGTAGAGTCGTCTCGGCGTCCTAATTGCATCTAGGACATGGATTCGTCTAGAGCATAGCATGATGACACAACATTGATCTTGTAGGAAGTGACTCATATAAAATCTTCCAAAGGAAGAATTTCACCTTCTCGGGAGCAGGAATATTCCACACCCACTTCCAAGAGTTACTTTCGATAATATTCTGAACAAATTCAAGTATGTTGAGTCAGTTATAAGCATCCCGAGAAGTATAGATGTCGTCTAAATTATCTTTCCATGTTAATTGATCAGGAACCAGAGAATTCAAACAAATGGGAAGCACTTTTAGGTGGTCACAAACAATTGTAGGAATATTAGTATATAATTAGTTGAATTTCCAATTTTCATCCAAGTAAACATCATTCACTTGTATTTTCAGATCGTGAATATCCACATAAAGAAGATGCTCTGCTAATTTTCCTACCCCGTACCAATTGGAAAACCATATATAGGAGTTCTTATCCCCTAATATAAATTCAAATTCATCTTTAAGATATGAGTGAGCTTTCATAATTACATTCCTAGTAACTGATCTCGGTTTCTTTTTCATATTTAGGAACATTTCCTCACTGATGTACTTATGCCTCAAAACTTAGACCCATGGGGAATCACAATCTCGGTGAAGATCCCAAACCAACTTACATAACATAGAGGTATTGGCCTCTCTTTCTTTCTGGATCCCAAGACCATCCAACTTTTTGGGCTTAGTGATTTTATTCCAGCCAATGAGGTGTACATCATAATTTGAATTATCTTTCCCCAAAAAATTCCTAGCCATCATATCAATGAAATCACAAGTTGGCTAAGGTATACAAGTCACTTGCATATAATAATTTGGAATGAAGTTTAGGACATACCTAACTAGAGTCAAACGACCAGCCTCGTTTAACAATTTATGTTTCCAAGATGATAACCTATGAGTAACTTTCTCCTCTAGGAGCTCAAGGTTATTGCGTTGAATACGACCATACAACATAGGTAAACCCGAGTACTTATCTAGAGTAAGAGTTCATTTGATACATGTGCTGGAGACAATTAAATCCATTTTACTCGTCTTAGTCGTAGAGGAGAATAACACCTTTGATTTAACAACATTCACTTTAAGGGTAGAAAACAATGCAAAAACGATTCAAGGTATAAAAAATGATCCATACTTGGGAGTTAGAAACCTTTGCAAAAAAAAATAACATCATCGAGAAAAAAAAGTGATATAGGGGATCCATTTCAAGATAACTTGACAAGTTTCCAATGGAGTTCATTGACTGCTCTGATAATTGTGTGCTATAATAATTCCATGCAACTAACAAAGAGATAGGGTGAAAGAGGGTTACCTTGTCGTAATTCTCTAGTCGGAATAAAATTTGGTAGTCATCTCCCATTCAAAAGAATATACATAGAGGAGATGGTTACACAGTGCATGATCAACTTCAGTAATGGGAGGAAACCCCTTTCGCTTCAAACAAAATTCCAAGAAATCCCAACAAACATGGTCTTATTCCTTTTCAAGATCTATTTTGAACACCATGACAACTTTTTTCTCTTTAGATTTAGGCATAGAATGAATTGCTTCTTGGAGGATAATGGCATTATTAGTAGTCCATTTACCAGACAAAAAAGATACTCTAGAAAGTTCCAACTATTTGATTTAGATAAGGATATAATATGTTAAACATAATCTTCATAATAAGCTTGTAAATAGTGTTGAACAAGCTAATGGACCTTAACTCCTTAAAATTTTGGGGGCAATCTACCTTAAGAATTAATGCAATAAGAGTCTCAGAAAGAGATAAGTGAAAGCTACTTATCACAAAAGCATTTGAGATAAGTTGGACAATGTCATTCCCAACTATATGCCAAAATGGTTTAAAGAAAATACCATAGAATCCATCAGGGCCTAGTGCATTGAAAGGGTCTTTGATTCAAGGCATAAGTAACTTTTTCCCTTGCCACATGTTGAGTCAAAGAGTGTTAGACTTATTTAGTAAGGCTCGAAGCCATAGTTGAATCACCCATATTATTGAGGAGTATCGGAGATGTAGGGCAGAAAAGACCTTTAAAAAATTTAGTGTTTACTCCCTAAGAATAATATCATCATTGAACCAAATACCATTGGGAAGATGAAGGCCATGGACTTTATTTCTCTTCTGCCTGATTACTGTCTTGGTATGAAAAAAATTGTGTTCCGATCTCCCAATTTAATCCAATCATCTCTAGCCTTTTAATATCAATGAATCTCTTTTTTCTTAAGGATCTTGATACGTTGTGTCGTGACTGTATATAAAATATAGTCTATCGGATACTTGACTGCAAGTGCACAGTCTAGTCGTCTTAGTTTTAAAAGATATCGAACCCACAGGGACCGATGGTCAAACTAATACCATTGATGTTACTATGTTTAGCTAAGGCGATGACTTTTAGAGGTTTGGTTGAATAAAAATTAAATCTAAAGAAAATTAAGTTTTAAAGAAAATATTAATGAAGGCATATCAGTATGCAACGCATTAATTGTCAGGGATTCGATAAATCATCGGTGTATATTTTAATTACCAAATACCTTTCAATATAAAATACTCATTTAAAAGGCTTTATCTCACACACTCGTGATTGTTGACTCGGACTATACTTTTAAGTCAGAATGTACACTCTCGCTGTCCCATTTGAAGTTAAAAATACTTTTTGAAAATAAATAAGTTCTAATTGTTTTTAAAGTGCTCCCGCTGTTTTTAAAATCAATGTCTAGTTTTTACTATCCAGTTCGACCCTCACGCTCTCGCGATTGTCGGTTCTAACCTTAGTTAATTTCCCACTCTCGTGGCAAAACCGTATTAAATAGCTTCTCACTCTCGTGACAAAGTTAATTAAATTCAAATTAAAAACCATAGCCAGAAAGATTATTTGAGAAAAGAAGTTTACACCAATTATTATTAAATCCCGGCTAATTAAATTGTTTACATATCGATACCGGTAATTTAACCGGACATGTTAAATAATGCAAACACATATGAACAGAAGTAAATTAACAATAAAGTAAACATGATTACTTAATAATAAAGCAATAATAATAATAATTGAATAAAAACATGGAACTTTAATTAATTGAATATGCTAAATCTTGAAGTACTTAAGGAGCCCTCCACAGGTCGGTAGGATGCTGCTTCTTCGAAACAAATGCTTAAACTAAATTAAATAAGTTGCAGTAGTTCCTCAATGTAGGAAACTACTACTTTTGCCTAAATTAAAAACGGGAAGGAAAGGGAAAAATCAAATCTCTGAACGGAACGGTAAACAAATTGCGGTAAAGGAAACAATGAATGCTGAAGAAAAATAACGGAAAACAAAATTGTAGTGGAAAAAATAAATGCAGAGAAATAGGATTCTGGAGAGATGGCTTGAGACAGGAAAATCTGAGAGACCCCGCAGGTTTCCAACTTCCATCCTTTTATAGTACCCCTTGGTCTTCGTGCTTGAGAAAAATAAGGATGACTTGGTTGAGTGAGAGATTCACGGGAAAGTGGAATGAGGAGCGAAAACTGGAGCGATGTGGATCACTTCTGTTTGAAATTCATTACGCTGACTCTGCCTTTGTGACGGTCATGATGGGCCTGTGACGTTTGTCACAACCAATGCATGACGATCGTGACGGGCTGTGTGACGAGCGTCACATGCACAAAATTCTTAAATTCTGATTTTTATGATGTTTCTCTTCTATTTCTTCTTCTTTTCCTTCCTTTTCTACACTTTGCTCATTTAAGCATGAGAATTGAAATACCTATAAAAATAACTCGAACACTTGCGGAATAATCGGAATATAAATGAAAACGTTTCGATTTTTGAATGTAAATCAAGGCAAATGTACGATACATTTTTGTGTTATCAAACTCCCCTATACTTGAATATTTGCTTGTCCTCAAGCAAATAATCAGTATAAAATTCGAAACACAGTTAAACGTGAATACATGACACATTTCCAATTCGTATGTGGTTGTTAGGTACTTCGTTAGAATGACAGATACTCAAGTAAAACACTAGAGATACAGTGACGACACAAGCAACGAGCATTAACATAGATCTCTCCTTTATAAAAACCAGTTCGAATCATGCTATTATAGCTCAACCTAATGCTTCTTGTTCCTATTTCACCCGGTTTCATTCTAGCGCAATCACATTAAGCCCTTTGCCTTTACACGCACTTAGTGAAGTAGCCGGTTAGTGACTTTGATCCTTTTTTTAGCACGGGGTCTGGTACACGAGTGTGGTAAACCTTTATATATCCCAATTGAAGGTTGTGGGGGATCAAACCGTACTTCTCCCTACCGAGTCCATTACCAGGTACCTCTAAACCAACCATCAACGGGTTTTTCTTTCCTTTTGTATATCTTGCAACTGATTGTATGGTGCATTTTAAATTTCTCAACAGCAAAAGGATCTTCTCAATTCGTAGGTATCAATCACTTATATTCATCGGCTCTTCACATGGTTTGTATTTAAGACGGTGCTGACTGCTAGTATAAGCTACTAGGGGTTAATCTAGAACGGAAACTTAAGGTATCGGTATAATGGGTATTCAAACTGATCTCGCAAAAGTGAGAGATCTAAGGTGTCAGGACGGTATCAATCTTGTTAGATTTTTCTCAGCTTCCTAATAGAACCTATGTAAGACAACCTATATACTCGTAGGGTATGCATTTAACATAAAAATAAAAAAATTTGTTATGGCTAATTAAATAGAAACAAATAAACGAAAGACAAAAATTTTGTTATGGCTAATTAAATAGAAACAATTAAACGAAAGACAAGGATTCCCTCCCACACTTAAACAAAGCATTATCCTTAATGCGACAAAATAAAGTGGGAAAAGGGGAGAAACAGGAGGATCGCTACTCTTCACCACGACGTTGGGCTCTACGTGCTCTAACTCTTGCTCGTGCACGTTCACTTCTACCACGCTGGGTAGGGTCCAACCCCACATGCTAAGTGTATTCCTGGATGGCATCAACCGATGTGTCAAGGCACTCATTTCTTCGGATAGTTCCGCCATCCCTTAGTCATGCCAGTTTGCATAGTCATGTTGGTCTCTTTGTATTTGCTGGATCGCTTGCATCATTGCGGTTTGGCGCTCTTCCATCCTTTGGTTATGTCGCAGCATCTCAGCATGATGTCTTCCATGGTGGCGGGTCGGTGCTCATTTCTTTCTTGGTTTCGGGAAGATGTCTCTGTAGCATGCACAGGAGGTGGTTATGGCACTTGTCGGTCCAACTCTTCTTCAATTTCATCAGCTCCATTATTGTTAGGATCTTCTTCATTAGGCTCAGGAGCATTCAGATCAAAAATCCAATTTGCCATATTCTGCAGATCTATACGATTCCTATTAGGCATAATGACGCATCAGACTATCTTGTTCTGAACCACAGGGTGGTATCTCCCATCGTCTCTGATCTTGATGAGGTGCGATGAGCGGCACATGCAACGGTCATATTTTTGTAGAAACGGAAAAATTGAAAAATTTACTGCATGCTTAATTTCTAACTGTTTGCATGTTATGAGTAAATCATATTGTCAGTACCATAGCAAAAATAGATATTATAATGACTAGAAGAAAGTAAAGATAGTAACAGTATAGAAACAAAACGATAGCAGCAGTACAAATAAAATAAAATGATAAGACAATAACAGTGGTAAAAGTAACAAAATTAAACTGACAGAGGTAAATTAAATTGATCATAGAAGAAAAAGAAATAACAATGTCATTTAGATTAAATGTAAAGACTAAAGTTAAATATAACAGTAAGCATTAAAAGAATAATAGCAGGAAAGTGCTCCCTCCCCACACTAAAACACAGCAGTGTCCTCATTGCTTTAATGTGAGTAGGAAAATTCAGCGATCGATGTAATTAGCCACAGTTTGTCCCAAAGAAGCTACAACCTAGTTCAAGTGATCAAACTGTTCGACGGTGACATCCATTAAGCCTAAGACATCAAGGCGCATGCTTTTTAGTTCATCTTTCACATTAGCAATTTCAGTACGGAAACCATCCAAACGAGTAAGAATTATGGTCAAATTTTCGGCATAAGATGGAATTTCTGGTTCATTCAGATTATAGTAGTTTGGAGGGGTTTCAGGGTCAGATTCATCAACAGAGATAGGGTCATCTAAATACTCATAAATAGGTGGTGTCTCAGGAGGTGATGGTGGAGCAATGTGATGTTCATCTAAATCATATAGCCAGTTATTACGGTTATGAACACTCATTCTCTCATGGTTTGGTAAGGTAAATAGCTGGATCACTTCATTATTAATTAGGTAGTCAAAAGTGTCCGGTCCAAGGTTTCCTAAAATTCTTCGGTCGAAGCAAAAGTCAATATCCATGGGTCGGATGGGTCCAAAAGGTGTGCGATCGTTAAGTGGGCGTCTAAGTCCAATGGCATCAGCTATCATGGTTACTAGGCCACCTATTATGATTAGGGCACGATTGTTTTGTGAAAGGTAGACAAATATTTCCATCATAAATGTTACAACATTGACATGTCGACCTTGGTCGACACAAAGTAAGATGAAAAGTTCATCCCTTGACACTAAGGTGTTGTTTTCTTATTTTCCAAATAGGGTGTGGGCTAGTATTTTGTGGAAGTAGCGGATAGCAGGGTTGTGTATCGCTTGAGAGTGCATCTAGTGTGGGTCAAGGTGGTGATCTCCAGTTAAATTACCCGAAAAGTAATCCAAGTCAATGTCATCGATTAATTCCTCCTGACGGGTAGTGAATACAAATGGGCCACTAGGAAACCCTAGAAGGTCAACAAGGTCTCTACGGTTATAAGTGAAATCCATACCAAACATCCTAAAGGAAATCAACCCTTTGTTGAGTCTGTAGCCATGCTCGGGGTTGTAAACTAGGGCTAAGGAATTCTAGGGTAAGCTCACGGTATGTGACAACCCTTCTTTTAATAGCAACATTCTCCCAACCTAGTTGGTTAAACATAAAAAAGATACTATCGTGGATACCTAGCCTATCCATGGTAAGTCCATCATAATATATGGATAAAGCCATATCCTTCTGATCTAAATAATCATAACGCCTTCTCTGAACTCTGCCTCTGAAAACTGTATCTACTTGTTGCATGATGAAAATTAGTTACTAACTAGTTATAAGTTTGCTTGTTAATCAGTAGTCAATGTTACTAAGTTAGTAACGAAAAACAACTAGTATGTTACTGCATATAATCGAGGAAAGGGAGCAAAATAAGAGTAATAATCAAAGAAGGAAAACACTTAAAATGTAAAACATAAAAATAACAAAATCAATAACAATTTAAATGTCGTAAGTTCGACAGTAACGTTGCGATATATCAGTTTTGGGGTTGAGTGGGCAACTCTATAAGTCTTAGACTATTTGAATAGTTTCTATTATCAATATTATGATAATGCTTTAGTTACTGCCCGTTTACAATGAACGGTTCACTATTTCTACCCTTGATTTCTATCGCACCGCTTTTAAAAACTTTAGTAATTTCGAAAGGACCTGACCACCTAGATTTAAGTTTCCCCGGAAAAAGCTTAAGTCTTGAATTAAATAGTAACACTACGTCGCCGACATTAAACTCTTTCCTAGATATACGTTTATCGTTCCATTTTTTAGTTCGTTCTTTGTATATCTTGGCATTCTCATAGGCGTCTAGTCTAAGTTCTTCCAATTCGTGAATGTCTAAAATTCGCTTCTCGCCTGCGGAAGTATAATTTAGATTTAGGGTCTTAATTGCCCAATAAGCTTTGTGTTCTAACTCCACAGGGAGATGACATGATTTACCATAAACTAATTTAAAGGGTGTGGTCCCTATTGGGGTCTTGTAGGTTGTCCTATATGCCCACAGAGCTTCATTTAGTTTAGATGACCAGTCTTTTCTAGATATTCTGACAGTCTTTTCTAGAATTTGTTTGATCTCTCTATTCGAAACTTCGACTTGGTCGCTGGTTTATGGGTGATAAGGTGTTACTACACGGTGTCGGACTCCATACTTCAGAAGAAGTTTTCCAAATATATTTGATATGAAATGGGAGCCACCGTCACTAACTACTAGTTTTGGCACACCGAATCTAGGAAAGATTATGTTCTTGAACAACTTAATCACTACTCGTGTGTCATTTGTCGGAGAAGCTATAGCCTCGATCCATTTTGAAACGTAATCGACAGCTACGAGTATGTACTTGTTACCAAAAGAAGACGGGAATGGTCCCATGAAGTCAATCCCCCATACATCAAAGACTTCCACTTCTAAGATGCCTGTTTGTGGCATTTCGTCGCGTCTTGAAGCGTTACCAGTGCGTTGGCACCGGTCGCAATTTATAACCGCATTATGGACATCTTTCCATAGAGTAGGCCAAAAGAGGCCAGATTGTAAGATCTTAGCACAAGTTTTTGAAGTGCCTGCGTGCCCACCATATGGAGCGGAATGGAAATGAGAGATTATATTGTCTATTTCATCCTCAGGAACACATCGACGAAAAATGTCGTCGGTACCTCTCTTGAAAAGCAGAGGTTCATCCCAGTAGTACTGTTTCAGATCATGAAAGAATTTCTTCTTTTGTTGGTATGATAGGTCTGGTGGAAGTGCTCCAATAGCTAGGTAGTTGACAAAGTCAGCATACCATGGCAAAGTTATATTCGTATGAATTTCTTTCACGGACTCTTCTATTTCGGTATCATTTAAGGTTAGCTCAGACATGTCACTTTCCATTTGGGCTATAAGTCGTTCGTAAGGGAAATCATCATTGATTGGAACTTGTTCAGGCTTATTCCCTTCGATTCGTGATAAGTGGTATGCTACTACGTTCTTAGTACCCTTCTTATCTTTTATTTCTAAGTCAAATTCTTGTAAGAGTAGAATCCATCTTAAGAGTCTTGGTTTGGCATCCTTCTTACTTAGCAAGTATCTAATAGCAGCGTGATCAATATAGATGATGATTTTCGCTCCTACTAAGTAAGAACGGAATTTGTCAAAAGCGAACACAACAGCTACAAGTTCCTTTTCAGTGGTGGCGTAGTTCATTTGAGCAGGATCTAAGGTTCTACTTGCATAGTAGATCGCATGAAGTTTTTTATCCTTCCTTTGTCCTAGCACTGCGCCTATGGCATAGTCACTCGCATCACACATGATTTTGAATTGTAATCTCCAGTCAGGTGGTTGCATGATAGGTGCGGTGATTAAAGATGTTTTTAATTGTTCAAACGCTGTTAAACATTTCTCATCAAAGATAAAGTCAGCATCTTTCATTAATAAACCAGTCAGTGGTTTGGTAATTTTCGAGAAATCTTTGATAAAGCGTCGGTAGAAACCGGCGTGTCCTAAAAAGCTTCGTATTTCTCGTACTGTTTTCGGAGGTTGAAGATTTTTTATAATTTCGATCTTAGCTTTGTCTACTTCAATTCCTTTATCAGATACTACGTTTGCTAGCACGATTCCTTGTTGGACCATGAAATGACATTTTTCCCAATTCAATACGAGATTCACCTTTACGCATCTTTCAAGTACCATTTCAAGGTTTGATAGACATCCTTCGAAGCTCTGCCCACAAATAGAAAAATCGTCCATAAAGACTTCCATAATGTCGTCTATAAAGTCAGCGAAGATTGACATCATGCATCTTTAGAATGTTGCGGGAGCGTTGCATAGTCCAAATGACATTCGTCGATAAGCAAATGTACCATAAGGGTATGTGAAGGTTGTTTTCTCTTGGTCGTCAGGATGGATAGGAATTTGAAAGAATCCTGAATAATCGTCTAGATAGAAGAAGTGGGAATGCTTAGCCAATTGTTCAAGCATTTGATTAATGAAAGGCAGAGGAAAATGATCCTTTCGAGTGGCTTTGTTCAGTTTCCTATAGTCGATGCACATTCTACTTTCGGTTGCAACTCTTTGTGCTATAGATTCTCCCTTCTCGTTCTTAACAACTGTAACACCCCCTTTCTTGGGTACTACATGAACGGGGCTAACCCATTGACTATCGGAGATCGGATATATGACTCCTGCATCTAATAACTTCATTACTTCATCCTTGACTACAGTACTTAAGATTGGGTTGATCCTTCTCTGGTGTTCCCTAGAGGTTTTACAATCTTCCTCTAGCATGATGCGATGCGTACAGATAGAAGGACTTATTCCTTTTAGGTCGGCGATGTTGTAGCCTAACGCAGTTGGATATTTTCTTAAGACATCTAGTAACTTTTCAGTTTCAATCTGTCCTAAGTCTGCGTTGACTATTACTGGTCTTTTGAGTTCAGTGTCTAGGAATTCGTATCTTAGGTTCTTGGGTAGTGTTTTTAATTCTAAGTCTAGTTTCTTTGGGCATGGCATGTGGTTGGGTGTAAGTGTTAAGCATTCACTTTGACTGTCATTTTGGTATGGTTCACGCTAATTATCATCTTCAAAGATTGGAGGGATTTGGATTTTCATTATATTAGAATATGTGGTTTCTTGCATCTCCATCTCTCTTACGCACTCGTCTATGACATCAAGTAGATAACAAGTATCGTCTATAGCTGGCGCTTGTAAGAATTGTGTCAAGATGAGTTCAAATTTTTCTTCTCCAACTTCGAATGTTAGCTTACCTCTTTTCATGTCTATTATGGCCCTGGCAGTAGCTAAGAATGGTCTTCCTAATATAATAGGTGTAGTGGCATCTTCTTTGATGTCCATGATTATGAAGTCTGTAGGAATGTAGAATTTTCCTACACGTACTGGGACATTCTCTAGTATACCGACAGGATATTTGATGGAGCGCTCAGCTAGTTGAACAGACATCTTGGTTGGTCTTAGTTCTTCCATGTTGAGCCTTTTACAGATGGATAAGGGCATTACACTAATGATGGCTCCTAAGTCGCATAGAGCTTTGTCTATGATGAACTTTCCAATGACACAGGGTATGGAAAAACTACCCGGGTCTTTTAGTTTGGGAGGCATGTTGTTTTGGATTATTGCGCCACACTCAGCAGTAAGTGTAACTGTTTCGTTATCCTCGATCTTTTTCTTATTGGATGGGATCTCTTTAAGAAACTTGGCATATGAGGGCATTTGTGTGATAGCTTCTGTAAAGGGAATTATAATCTTCAGTTGCTTCAGAAGTTCAACAAATTTCTTAAATTGCCCTGCAGTTTTAGAATTTGCGAGTCTTTGAGGATACGGAATGGGTGGTTTATAAGGTGGTGGAGGCACATAAGGTTTTTCTATATCTTCGGGCTCTTGGGTATTATCTTTCTTCTCCTTTGATTCGCTTACCTTCTCAGTTGTTGTTTTGTCAGGTTTTTGGTACATGGCAGGGTTTTGAAGTCTTGGATCTACGGGTCCGTCTAGTTCTTTTTCACTTCTCAATATAACGGCATTTGCATGTCCTTTTGGATTAGGTTGTGGCTGTCCAGGAAATGTGCCAGCGGGAGCAGCAGTAGATGCTTGTTGTTGAGCCACTTGTGAAATCTGTGTTTCAAGCATTTTGTTGTGGGTGGCTAAAGCGTCTACTTTGCTCGCTAATTGTTTAAGTTGCTCACTAGTGTGTATGTTTTGGTTCAAGAAGTCTTTGTTTGTTTGAGCTTGGGTAGCAATGAAACTTTCCATCATTAGTTCAAGGTTGGACTTCCTAGGAATCTTAGGAGCATGAGTAGTTGGCTTTTGGTATCCAGGTGGAACAGCGGGTGCTTGGCCAGGTGCATACAAGGTGTTGTTGTTCTTGTACGAAAAGTTAGGATGGTTTTTCCATCCTGGGTTGTAGGTATTCGACTAAGGGTTTCCTTGTGCATAATTTACTTGATCAGTGGAGACTCCTGCTAATATCTGACATTCTGGTGCAGTGTGTCCAGGCATTCCATATAACTCGCAATTTGGAGTTACGGCAGCCGCGGTGGCTGCGGGTGGTATGGTCAAGTTGTCTAACTTTTGAACAAGGGCATCTACCTTCGCATGGACATGGTCAATGTAACACCCCGATAATAATATGTATTTATTTAAATTAGATTAATAATATGTTTATTAATTTAATTAGAATATTTGAATTATTATTATTATTTTGGAATAATAATTATTGGGATAATTATTTATTGGAATAATATATAAGTTGGAATTTAGAAAAATCCCATTTTTGGTAAAAAGGTTAATTTCACGTGAAAAGGGAAAAGAGGCAGAAAGGGCAAAAAGCAAAAGAACGAAGGTTGAAGGAAGGGAAAGCTTGGAGCTCAGAGACTGCCGGATTAACTCAGGTAAGGGGGGTTTATCATCAATTAACGGGTATTATGGGATGATATGTACTGGGTAGTGATAGACCATTGTTTTACCTATGATTGGATGATATATGTTGAATTTGTGAACTGTTGAGATGAACGAAAATTGGAATATAATTGAAGAATTCGTAGGAATTTAGTGTGGAAATGTTAGACCTTGTGGAATCGAATAGGATCTGTTCTGAGTTAGACAATAGGAAGGAATTTTGTGTGAAAATTGGATTGTAGAAGGTTGAATTGGGTAGATCTCGTAGCAGAGAAAGCCATTGCAGATCTGAGAACTCTGGTCTCTGGCCATACGCGTATGGCACTAGGCAATACGCGTATGAGATGTTGGTACGCGTATGGGGGGAAGCCTTACGCGTATGGGAGAAAAAGATGATATTTTGAACGTAAATTGGTCTCTGTTGGTACGTGTAATGGGAGATTGTTACGCGTAGCATACGCGTATGAGACAGGTGATACGCGTATGAGTTGGGCGAGGAAATGCGCAATACGCGTAAGAGAGTAGGCATTACGCGTATGGGTTTGGCCAGGTTTGGGCAATACGCGTATGGAAGAGGCAATACGCGTATGGGCAGAATTGTGTTTTTGCAGTGCTACTGTTGTGCAGTTTTGGTTGTTTAGGCTGAGTGATGCGACTTAGCTGAGATATGATGTGATAGGGATCAGTTCCCGTTGTTTTGAGTGGCATAGGTATTGGTAGAGTGTGCTAATACTGTGTGTGCTTTTGTGGCATGACATGATGTGCTTTTGTGATTAATTATGTTGATGATGTGTGATGGTATACGTGATGATGTGAATATATACATTTGTGAATAGACTGTATTATGGCTTAGAGTGTGAGCATGCGTCTATTCTTGATTATTGTTGATGTTGCATTGCTAGGTGATTAGCAGGCATATTGTGGCCTTCGGGTGGTAGCTAATTCCCATGGTGAGGAATTAGTGAGTTTAGTCATTTTTGGACTGTTGTTGATTGTTTGCATGCTAGGTGAGTAGCGTGCATTTCATGGCCCATTTGGGGTGGTAGCTAATTCCCATGGTGAGGAATTAGTGAGTGAGTCACTATGTCTCAAATGAGTGGGACTAGTGAGCTTGGTAGCCGTGCCTGGATTTGGACGGTGAGGTTGAACTATATGTTCACAAATAGTCGGTACCGCATGCATAGAGTCTCATTGCATAATAAATGTATGGCATATAATATGAATGGATGTATTCCAGTATTGTATGTGTGTTGTGTGTTGTGTTGTTGACGTTGAGTATGGTTGAGATTATATATATGCTCTATGTTATTGTTGAATATGATGTTTGAACGGATACTGCCGTTGCTGAGTGTGTAGTCTGGTTAGGGTGAATTAATGTGTTAATTACTTAGCATTACATGTTGTTCTATAATGCTTGTTATATTGATTGAGGAACTCACCCTTACGCCTATTTTTCAGGTAACGAGAAATGAGTTGAGTAGAAGCTAATGCTTGGAGTCTAGGGTAGTTTCTTATGGGTCATGCTCTGATAGATGTAACATCGGGAGGGGATGTTTTAATTAATTTGATTTCTGTTGTTGAATGATTGACATGTATTGTGTACATGTTTTACATTGATGTTGAATTGATTCCGCTGCGATTTATGCAAAGAATCTTATTTTGATTTAAGAAATGAGCATGACAGGATATTTTGATAATTGTTGTGAAATGATTGTGTGACACCCTTCGGGGCATAATTACTCTGATGAATATATATTGTGTTATTTTAATTATAATAATTTGGGGTATTTAGAAGGGTGTTACATTAGTGGTATCAGAGCATAGTCGGTCGTGTCGAGTCGTAGTTATTCTGTTTCCCCTGTACGGGATAGGTGTTGTGTAACCCTATCAGTACTTATTTGTTTAGCTTGTTTGGGTTTTCAGAATAGAGATGGCTGGAAGAGGTAGAGATGATGCTGCGATTGCTGAGGCTCTGGGTATGCTAGCTGGAGTACTTGGAGGAAATCCGAATGTTGTGGGAATGGGAGCTGCTCGTCAACTGAGTGAGTTCCAGAAGAACAATCCTCCAATGTTCAAGGGAGCATACGATCCAGATGGTGCTCAGAAGTGGTTGAAGGAGATCGAGAGGATCTTCCGAGTAACTGAGTGTGCTGATAACCAGAAGGTCAGGTTCGGTACACATATGCTGTCAGAAGAAGCTGATGATTGGTGGGTTGCTACTCGCACTGAGTTGGAAGCTGCTGGAGATGCTGAGATTACTTGGACTGTGTTCAGAGAGAGATTTCTGAGGAAGTATTTTCCCGAGGATGTCAGAGGAAAGAAAGAAATTGAGTTCTTGGAATTGAAGCAGGGTAACAGGTCTGTTACTGAGTACGCTGCTAAGTTCACAGAGTTGTCTAAGTATTATACTCCCTATGCTGAGGCTGCTGGGGAATTTTCAAAGTGTGTGAAGTTTGAGAACGGGTTGCGTCCCGAGATCAAGCAAGCGATTGGATATCAGAGGATTAGAGTGTTTTCTGATTTGGTTGACTGTTGCAGGATTTTTGAACAGGATTCCAAAGCCAGAGCAGAGAGCTATCAGCAGAGGGTTGATAGGAAGGGTAAGAATCAGGTTGATCGTGGGAAACCGTATGCAGCTGGCAAAGGTTTCCAGAGGCAGAGTGGGATGAAGAGGCCTAGTGGGGGAGATTCTAGTGCTCCTGCTAAGTGTTACAGATGTGGTCAGGCTGGACATCGTATCCACGAGTGTACCAGTAATGAGAAGAAGTGTTTCAAATGTGGAAAAGGTGGTCATTTGGCTGCAGACTGCCGGTTGAAGACGGTGACTTGCTTCAACTGTGGAGAAGTGGGTCATATCAGTCCACAGTGTCCTAAGCCGAAGAAAGAGAATCAGTCAGGAGGCAAGGTCTTTGCTTTATCGGGTTCTGAGACTTCTGCAGATGATCGTTTGATCCGAGGTACGTGTTATATTAATGGCTTTCCTCTTGTAGCTATTATTGACACCGGTGCTACTCATTCTTTTATATCTTTGGATTGTGCTGTGAAGCTTAAGTTAGAAATATCTGAGATGCATGGAAGTATGGTGATTGATACTCCTGCGAAGGGTTCAGTGACTACTACTTCAGTTTGTTTAAGTTGCCCTTTGAGTATTTTTGGTAGGAACTTTGGGATAGACCTTGTGTGTCTTCCACTAGTGCAGATTGATGTTATTCTGGGTATGAACTGGTTGGTGTTTAACCGAGTTTCTATCAACTGTTTTGATAAGACAGTGATATTCCCTGAGATTGAGGAAGGAAAGAGTTTGTTTCTATCAGCAAGGCAGGTGAATGAGGCAGTGGCAGATGGGGCAGAGTTGTTTATGCTGTTAGCGACTTTGGAGGCTAAAGATAAACTGGTGATTGGCGATCTAGCTGTGGTGTGTGATTTCCCTGATGTGTTTCCGGAAGAAGTGAATGAATTACCGCCAGAGCGTGAAGTTGAGTTCTCGATTGATTTGGTACCTGGTACTAGACCGATATCGATGGCTCCATATCGTATGTCTGCTGTTGAGTTAGCCGAATTGAAGAGTCAGTTGGAAGATTTGTTGGATAAGAAATTTATTCGTCCGAGTGTGTCACCGTGGGGTGCACCAGTGTTATTGGTTAAGAAGAAAGAAGGTACTATGAGGTTGTGTGTGGACTACAGGCAACTGAATAAAGTGACGATCAAGAATCGGTATCCTTTGCCGAGGATTGATGATTTAATGGATCAGTTGGTTGGTGCGAGGGTGTTCAGCAAGATAGATTTGAGATCTGGGTATCATCAGATACGTGTGAAAACTGAGGATATTCAGAAGACTGCTTTCAGAACAAGGTATGGACATTATGAGTATTCTGTAATGCCTTTTGGTGTGACTAATGCGCCTGGAGTATTTATGGAGTATATGAATAGGATTTTCCATCCGTATCTAGATCAGTTTGTCGTGGTGTTTATTGATGACATTTTGGTGTATTCGAAATCTGAAGAAGAGCATGCTGAGCATTTGAGAGTGGTTTTAGAAGTTCTCCGAGAAAAGAAGTTATTTGCTAAACTCTCTAAATGTGAATTTTGGATAGAAGAGGTAGTTTTCTTGGTCATGTGATTTCAAGAGGTGGTGTTGCTGTTGATCCTTCTAAGATAGAAGCGGTATCTAAGTGGGAAGCTCCGAAGTCAGTTTCTGAGATAAGGAGTTTTCTTGGACTTGCAGGTTATTATAGGAAATTTATTGAGGGATTTTCCAAGTTGGCGTTACCGTTGACAATGTTGACTAGAAAGGGGCAAGCGTTTGTTTGGGACTCAAAATGTGAAGAAGGTTTCCAAGAGTTGAAGAGAAGGTTGACTACTGCTCCTATTCTGATATTACCGAGTTCGTCGGAATTATTTGAGGTTTATTGTGATGCTTCATTGTTGGGTTTAGGTGGTGTGTTGATGCAGAATAAGCAGGTTATAGCTTATGCTTCGAGACAGCTGAGGGTTCATGAGAGGAACTATCCGACGCATGATTTAGAGTTGGCAGCTGTGGTATTTGTTCTGAAGTTGTGGAGGCATTATTTGTATGGATCAAGATTTGAAGTTTTCAGTGACCATAAAAGTTTGAAGTATTTGTTTGATCAGAAAGAGCTGAATATGAGACAGAGAAGATGGTTAGAATTTCTGAAGGATTATGACTTTGGTTTGAATTACCATCCGGGTAAAGCAAATGTAGTAGCTGATGCATTGAGTCGGAAATCATTGCATATGTCTATGTTAATGGTTAAAGAGTTGGATTTAATTGAACAGTTTAGAGATTTGAGTTTGGTGTGTGAGAGTACTCACAATAGTGTTAAATGGGGAATGTTGAAGTTAACGAGTAATATTTTGGATGAGATCAGAGAGGGTCAGAAATCCGATACGCTTTTGGTTGATAAGTTGACCCTAGTGAATCAAGGTCAAGGTGGTGAATTCCGAGTTGATGAGAATGGTGTTTTGAGATTTGGTAATCGGGTGTGTATTCCAGATGTTACAGGACTTAAGAAGAGTATTCTTGAAGAAGGACATCGTAGTGGTTTGAGTATTCATCCTGGAGCTACGAAGATGTATCATGATTTGAAAAGATTATTTTGGTGGCCGGGAATGAAAAGAGAAATTGCAAGTTTTGTGTATTCCTGTTTGACTTGTCAGAAGTCAAAGATTGAGCACCAGAAGCCGTCTGGGCTAATGCAACCGTTGGCTATTCCAGAGTGGAAGTGGGATAGTATCAGTATGGATTTTGTTTCTGGTTTGCCGAGGACAAGTAAGAATTTTGAGGCTATCTGGGTGATTGTTGATAGATTGACAAAGTCGGCTCATTTCATTCCGATCAGAATGGATTATCCGTTAGAGAGGCTAGCCGAGTTATATATTGAGAAGATTGTAAGTTTGCATGGTATTCCGTCGAGTATTGTTTCGGACAGAGATCCTAGATTTACATCGAAGTTCTGGGAAGGGTTGCAGAGGGCTTTGGGAACTAAGCTGAGATTGAGTTCTGCATATCATCCGCAGACTGATGGTCAGACTGAGAGGACGATTCAGTCATTAGAAGATCTTTTGAGAGCTTGTGTTTTGGAAAAAGGAGGTGCTTGGGATTGTTATTTGCCTTTGATTGAGTTTACCTACAACAATAGTTTTCATTCGAGCATCGGTATGGCACCGTTTGAAGCTTTGTATGGTAGGAGATGTCGGACACCTTTATGTTGGTATGAGTCCGGTGAGGGTGCTGTGGTTGGACCGGAAATTGTTCAACAAACTACAGAAAAGATTAAGATGATTCAGGAGAAGATGAGAATTGCTCAGAGTCGTCAGAAGAGTTATCATGATAAGAGGAGGAAGTCACTTGAGTTCCAAGAGGGAGATCATGTGTTTCTTCGTGTTACTCCGATAACTGGTGTTGGTCGAGCTTTGAAGTCGAAGAAGTTGACACCTCGATTTATTGGTCCCTATCAGATTTTGGAGAGGATAGGAGAGGTAGCCTATCGTATCGCCTTACCACCGTCGCTTGCGAATTTGCATGACGTTTTTCATGTGTCTCAGTTGAGGAGATACATTCATGACCCGTCGCATGTTGTCCAAGTAGATGATGTACAGGTGAGAGATAACCTGACTGTTGAAACATCACCTATGAGGATTGAGGGTCGAGAGTTGAAGCAGTTGCGGGGTAAAGAGATTGCCTTGGTGAAGGTAGCTTGGGGAGGACCAGCAGGTGGCAATGTGACTTGGGAACTCGAGAGTCAGATGAAGGAGTCTTATCCGGAGTTGTTCGCTTGAGGTATGTTTTCGAGGACGAAAACTCTTTTAGTGGGGGAGAGTTGTAACACCCCGATAATAATATGTATTTATTTAAATTAGATTAATAATATGTTTATTAATTTAATTAGAATATTTGAATTATTATTATTATTTTGGAATAATAATTATTGGGATAATTATTTATTGGAATAATATATAAGTTGGAATTTAGAAAAATCCCATTTTGGGTAAAAAGGTTAATTTCACGTGAAAAGGGAAAAGAGGCAGAAAGGGCAAAAAGCAAAAGAACGAAGGTTGAAGGAAGGGAAAGCTTGGAGCTCAGAGACTGCCGGATTAACTCAGGTAAGGGGGGTTTATCATCAATTAACGGGTATTATGGGATGATATGTACTGGGTAGTGATAGACCATTGTTTTACCTATGATTGGATGATATATGTTGAATTTGTGAACTGTTGAGATGAACGAAATTGGAATATAATTGAAGAATTCGTAGGAATTTAGTGTGGAAATGTTAGACCTTGTGGAATCGAATAGGATCTGTTCTGAGTTAGACAATAGGAAGGAATTTTGTGTGAAAATTGGATTGTAGAAGGTTGAATTGGGTAGATCTCGTAGCAGAGAAAGCCATTGCAGATCTGAGAACTCTGGTCTCTGGCCATACGCGTATGGCACTAGGCAATACGCGTATGAGATGTTGGTACGCGTATGGGGGGAAGCCTTACGCGTATGGGAGAAAAAGATGATATTTTGAACGTAAATTGGTCTCTGTTGGTACGTGTAATGGGAGATTGTTACGCGTAGCATACGCGTATGAGACAGGTGATACGCGTATGAGTTGGGCGAGGAAATGCGCAATACGCGTAAGAGAGTAGGCATTACGCGTATGGGTTTGGCCAGGTTTGGGCAATACGCGTATGGAAGAGGCAATACGCGTATGGGCAGAATTGTGTTTTTGCAGTGCTACTGTTGTGCAGTTTTGGTTGTTTCCGAATGTTGTGGGAATGGGAGCTGCTCGTCAACTGAGTGAGTTCCAGAAGAACAATCCTCCAATGTTCAAGGGAGCATACGATCCAGATGGTGCTCAGAAGTGGTTGAAGGAGATCGAGAGGATCTTCCGAGTAACTGAGTGTGCTGATAACCAGAAGGTCAGGTTCGGTACACATATGCTGTCAGAAGAAGCTGATGATTGGTGGGTTGCTACTCGCACTGAGTTGGAAGCTGCTGGAGATGCTGAGATTACTTGGACTGTGTTCAGAGAGAGATTTCTGAGGAAGTATTTTCCCGAGGATGTCAGAGGAAAGAAAGAAATTGAGTTCTTGGAATTGAAGCAGGGTAACAGGTCTGTTACTGAGTACGCTGCTAAGTTCACAGAGTTGTCTAAGTATTATACTCCCTATGCTGAGGCTGCTGGGGAATTTTCAAAGTGTGTGAAGTTTGAGAACGGGTTGCGTCCCGAGATCAAGCAAGCGATTGGATATCAGAGGATTAGAGTGTTTTCTGATTTGGTTGACTGTTGCAGGATTTTTGAACAGGATTCCAAAGCCAGAGCAGAGAGCTATCAGCAGAGGGTTGATAGGAAGGGTAAGAATCAGGTTGATCGTGGGAAACCGTATGCAGCTGGCAAAGGTTTCCAGAGGCAGAGTGGGATGAAGAGGCCTAGTGGGGGAGATTCTAGTGCTCCTGCTAAGTGTTACAGATGTGGTCAGGCTGGACATCGTATCCACGAGTGTACCAGTAATGAGAAGAAGTGTTTCAAATGTGGAAAAGGTGGTCATTTGGCTGCAGACTGCCGGTTGAAGACGGTGACTTGCTTCAACTGTGGAGAAGTGGGTCATATCAGTCCACAGTGTCCTAAGCCGAAGAAAGAGAATCAGTCAGGAGGCAAGGTCTTTGCTTTATCGGGTTCTGAGACTTCTGCAGATGATCGTTTGATCCGAGGTACGTGTTATATTAATGGCTTTCCTCTTGTAGCTATTATTGACACCGGTGCTACTCATTCTTTTATATCTTTGGATTGTGCTGTGAAGCTTAAGTTAGAAATATCTGAGATGCATGGAAGTATGGTGATTGATACTCCTGCGAAGGGTTCAGTGACTACTACTTCAGTTTGTTTAAGTTGCCCTTTGAGTATTTTTGGTAGGAACTTTGGGATAGACCTTGTGTGTCTTCCACTAGTGCAGATTGATGTTATTCTGGGTATGAACTGGTTGGTGTTTAACCGAGTTTCTATCAACTGTTTTGATAAGACAGTGATATTCCCTGAGATTGAGGAAGGAAAGAGTTTGTTTCTATCAGCAAGGCAGGTGAATGAGGCAGTGGCAGATGGGGCAGAGTTGTTTATGCTGTTAGCGACTTTGGAGGCTAAAGATAAACTGGTGATTGGCGATCTAGCTGTGGTGTGTGATTTCCCTGATGTGTTTCCGGAAGAAGTGAATGAATTACCGCCAGAGCGTGAAGTTGAGTTCTCGATTGATTTGGTACCTGGTACTAGACCGATATCGATGGCTCCATATCGTATGTCTGCTGTTGAGTTAGCCGAATTGAAGAGTCAGTTGGAAGATTGTTGGATAAGAAATTTATTCGTCCGAGTGTGTCACCGTGGGGTGCACCAGTGTTATTGGTTAAGAAGAAAGAAGGTACTATGAGGTTGTGTGTGGACTACAGGCAACTGAATAAAGTGACGATCAAGAATCGGTATCCTTTGCCGAGGATTGATGATTTAATGGATCAGTTGGTTGGTGCGAGGGTGTTCAGCAAGATAGATTTGAGATCTGGGTATCATCAGATACGTGTGAAAACTGAGGATATTCAGAAGACTGCTTTCAGAACAAGGTATGGACATTATGAGTATTCTGTAATGCCTTTTGGTGTGACTAATGCGCCTGGAGTATTTATGGAGTATATGAATAGGATTTTCCATCCGTATCTAGATCAGTTTGTCGTGGTGTTTATTGATGACATTTTGGTGTATTCGAAATCTGAAGAAGAGCATGCTGAGCATTTGAGAGTGGTTTTAGAAGTTCTCCGAGAAAAGAAGTTATTTGCTAAACTCTCTAAATGTGAATTTTGGATAGAAGAGGTAAGTTTTCTTGGTCATGTGATTTCAAGAGGTGGTGTTGCTGTTGATCCTTCTAAGATAGAAGCGGTATCTAAGTGGGAAGCTCCGAAGTCAGTTTCTGAGATAAGGAGTTTTCTTGGACTTGCAGGTTATTATAGGAAATTTATTGAGGGATTTTCCAAGTTGGCGTTACCGTTGACAATGTTGACTAGAAAGGGGCAAGCGTTTGTTTGGGACTCAAAATGTGAAGAAGGTTTCCAAGAGTTGAAGAGAAGGTTGACTACTGCTCCTATTCTGATATTACCGAGTTCGTCGGAATTATTTGAGGTTTATTGTGATGCTTCATTGTTGGGTTTAGGTGGTGTGTTGATGCAGAATAAGCAGGTTATAGCTTATGCTTCGAGACAGCTGAGGGTTCATGAGAGGAACTATCCGACGCATGATTTAGAGTTGGCAGCTGTGGTATTTGTTCTGAAGTTGTGGAGGCATTATTTGTATGGATCAAGATTTGAAGTTTTCAGTGACCATAAAAGTTTGAAGTATTTGTTTGATCAGAAAGAGCTGAATATGAGACAGAGAAGATGGTTAGAATTTCTGAAGGATTATGACTTTGGTTTGAATTACCATCCGGGTAAAGCAAATGTAGTAGCTGATGCATTGAGTCGGAAATCATTGCATATGTCTATGTTAATGGTTAAAGAGTTGGATTTAATTGAACAGTTTAGAGATTTGAGTTTGGTGTGTGAGAGTACTCACAATAGTGTTAAATGGGGAATGTTGAAGTTAACGAGTAATATTTTGGATGAGATCAGAGAGGGTCAGAAATCCGATACGCTTTTGGTTGATAAGTTGACCCTAGTGAATCAAGGTCAAGGTGGTGAATTCCGAGTTGATGAGAATGGTGTTTTGAGATTTGGTAATCGGGTGTGTATTCCAGATGTTACAGGACTTAAGAAGAGTATTCTTGAAGAAGGACATCGTAGTGGTTTGAGTATTCATCCTGGAGCTACGAAGATGTATCATGATTTGAAAAGATTATTTTGGTGGCCGGGAATGAAAAGAGAAATTGCAAGTTTTGTGTATTCCTGTTTGACTTGTCAGAAGTCAAAGATTGAGCACCAGAAGCCGTCTGGGCTAATGCAACCGTTGGCTATTCCAGAGTGGAAGTGGGATAGTATCAGTATGGATTTTGTTTCTGGTTTGCCGAGGACAAGTAAGAATTTTGAGGCTATCTGGGTGATTGTTGATAGATTGACAAAGTCGGCTCATTTCATTCCGATCAGAATGGATTATCCGTTAGAGAGGCTAGCCGAGTTGTATATTGAGAAGATTGTAAGTTTGCATGGTATTCCGTCGAGTATTGTTTCGGACAGAGATCCTAGATTTACATCGAAGTTCTGGGAAGGGTTGCAGAGGGCTTTGGGAACTAAGCTGAGATTGAGTTCTGCATATCATCCGCAGACTGATGGTCAGACTGAGAGGACGATTCAGTCATTAGAAGATCTTTTGAGAGCTTGTGTTTTGGAAAAAGGAGGTGCTTGGGATTGTTATTTGCCTTTGATTGAGTTTACCTACAACAATAGTTTTCATTCGAGCATCGGTATGGCACCGTTTGAAGCTTTGTATGGTAGGAGATGTCGGACACCTTTATGTTGGTATGAGTCCGGTGAGGGTGCTGTGGTTGGACCGGAAATTGTTCAACAAACTACAGAAAAGATTAAGATGATTCAGGAGAAGATGAGAATTGCTCAGAGTCGTCAGAAGAGTTATCATGATAAGAGGAGGAAGTCACTTGAGTTCCAAGAGGGAGATCATGTGTTTCTTCGTGTTACTCCGATAACTGGTGTTGGTCGAGCTTTGAAGTCGAAGAAGTTGACACCTCGATTTATTGGTCCCTATCAGATTTTGGAGAGGATAGGAGAGGTAGCCTATCGTATCGCCTTACCACCGTCGCTTGCGAATTTGCATGACGTTTTTCATGTGTCTCAGTTGAGGAGATACATTCATGACCCGTCGCATGTTGTCCAAGTAGATGATGTACAGGTGAGAGATAACCTGACTGTTGAAACATCACCTATGAGGATTGAGGGTCGAGAGTTGAAGCAGTTGCGGGGTAAAGAGATTGCCTTGGTGAAGGTAGCTTGGGGAGGACCAGCAGGTGGCAATGTGACTTGGGAACTCGAGAGTCAGATGAAGGAGTCTTATCCGGAGTTGTTCGCTTGAGGTATGTTTTCGAGGACGAAAACTCTTTTAGTGGGGGAGAGTTGTAACACCCCGATAATAATATGTATTTATTTAAATTAGATTAATAATATGTTTATTAATTTAATTAGAATATTTGAATTATTATTATTATTTTGGAATAATAATTATTGGGATAATTATTTATTGGAATAATATATAAGTTGGAATTTAGAAAAATCCCATTTTGGTAAAAAGGTTAATTTCACGTGAAAAGGGAAAAGAGGCAGAAAGGGCAAAAAGCAAAAGAACGAAGGTTGAAGGAAGGGAAAGCTTGGAGCTCAGAGACTGCCGGATTAACTCAGGTAAGGGGGTTTATCATCAATTAACGGGTATTATGGGATGATATGTACTGGGTAGTGATAGACCATTGTTTTACCTATGATTGGATGATATATGTTGAATTTGTGAACTGTTGAGATGAACGAAAATTGGAATATAATTGAAGAATTCGTAGGAATTTAGTGTGGAAATGTTAGACCTTGTGGAATCGAATAGGATCTGTTCTGAGTTAGACAATAGGAAGGAATTTTGTGTGAAAATTGGATTGTAGAAGGTTGAATTGGGTAGATCTCGTAGCAGAGAAAGCCATTGCAGATCTGAGAACTCTGGTCTCTGGCCATACGCGTATGGCACTAGGCAATACGCGTATGAGATGTTGGTACGCGTATGGGGGGAAGCCTTACGCGTATGGGAGAAAAAGATGATATTTTGAACGTAAATTGGTCTCTGTTGGTACGTGTAATGGGAGATTGTTACGCGTAGCATACGCGTATGAGACAGGTGATACGCGTATGAGTTGGGCGAGGAAATGCGCAATACGCGTAAGAGAGTAGGCATTACGCGTATGGGTTTGGCCAGGTTTGGGCAATACGCGTATGGAAGAGGCAATACGCGTATGGGCAGAATTGTGTTTTTGCAGTGCTACTGTTGTGCAGTTTTGGTTGTTTAGGCTGAGTGATGCGACTTAGCTGAGATATGATGTGATAGGGATCAGTTCCCGTTGTTTTGAGTGGCATAGGTATTGGTAGAGTGTGCTAATACTGTGTGTGCTTTTGTGGCATGACATGATGTGCTTTTGTGATTAATTATGTTGATGATGTGTGATGGTATACGTGATGATGTGAATATATACATTTGTGAATAGACTGTATTATGGCTTAGAGTGTGAGCATGCGTCTATTCTTGATTATTGTTGATGTTGCATTGCTAGGTGATTAGCAGGCATATTGTGGCCTTCGGGTGGTAGCTAATTCCCATGGTGAGGAATTAGTGAGTTTAGTCATTTTTGGACTGTTGTTGATTGTTTGCATGCTAGGTGAGTAGCGTGCATTTCATGGCCCATTTGGGGTGGTAGCTAATTCCCATGGTGAGGAATTAGTGAGTGAGTCACTATGTCTCAAATGAGTGGGACTAGTGAGCTTGGTAGCCGTGCCTGGATTTGGACGGTGAGGTTGAACTATATGTTCACAAATAGTCGGTACCGCATGCATAGAGTCTCATTGCATAATAAATGTATGGCATATAATATGAATGGATGTATTCCAGTATTGTATGTGTGTTGTGTGTTGTGTTGTTGACGTTGAGTATGGTTGAGATTATATATATGCTCTATGTTATTGTTGAATATGATGTTTGAACGGATACTGCCGTTGCTGAGTGTGTAGTCTGGTTAGGGTGAATTAATGTGTTAATTACTTAGCATTACATGTTGTTCTATAATGCTTGTTATATTGATTGAGGAACTCACCCTTACGCCTATTTTTCAGGTAACGAGAAATGAGTTGAGTAGAAGCTAATGCTTGGAGTCTAGGGTAGTTTCTTATGGGTCATGCTCTGATAGATGTAACATCGGGAGGGGATGTTTTAATTAATTTGATTTCTGTTGTTGAATGATTGACATGTATTGTGTACATGTTTTACATTGATGTTGAATCGATTCCGCTGCGATTTATGCAAAGAATCTTATTTTGATTTAAGAAATGAGCATGACAGGATATTTTGATAATTGTTGTGAAATGATTGTGTGACACCCTTCGGGGCATAATTACTCTGATGAATATATATTGTTATTTTAATTATAATAATTTGGGGTATTTAGAAGGGTGTTACAGTCAAGGCTACTGATTTTGTACATTCCACCTTTTGTGGAGGACTTTCTACCGGAGTTCTTTCACCTCCCCATTGATAATGGTTTTGGGTCATGTTTTCAATGAGTTGATAGGCTTCGTTGTATGGCTTGTCCATAAGTGCATTGCCCGCAATAGCATCTACTATCAGTCTTGTGTTATATAGAAGCCCATTGTAAAATGTGTGAATGATCACCCAGTCTTCGAGACCGTGATATGGACACATCCTCATCATGTCTTTGTATCTCTCCCATGCGTCGTAGAGAGATTCTACATCTTTTTGTTGAAATCCGTTGATTTGAGCTCTCAGCATAGCAGTTTTGCTTGGCTGAAAATATCGGGCTAAGGAAACGTTCTTCAGTTCTTCCCGTGTAGTAATTGAGTTGGATGGCAAGGATTGCAACCAATCCCAAGCTCTGTCTCTTAGAGAGAAAGGAAAAAGGCATAGTCTTATCGCATCTTGAGATACATCATTTGCCTTCATAGTGTCTGCGTACTGTACAAACTTGGTTAAATGTTCATTAGGGTCGTCTCTAGGATTTCCAGCAAATTGATGTTGTTGGACAGCTGATAATAATGAGGGTTTCAACTCGAAATCGTTTCGATCGATAGCAGAGACAACAATGTTGTTGTGAGGTTCTTGTTGGGATGGGGTAGCGAAGAACTTAAGAGGATGATTGTGTGGTCTCACTGCAGCCATGGTTGGTTTCTCAATCGGTTCAGTAGTAGGAAAGAAGATATTGGGAATATTGTACCTTCGTTGGTACTCTAGTATTCGGCGTCTTAAATATAAGAAACGCTCTAATTCTGTGATTGGTGGTACTAAGTTTTCGCCTTGTGAGTGAGTACTTGGCATACAACCGAGAAATAAGGGAAAGGAAATTAGTTCTTGCCTCAGTTTATACTATGCAACGAAAGAATCGCACTATTTGACTAAATCAAGTCCCCGACAACGGTGCCAAAAACTTGATATGTTGTGTCGTGACTGTATATAAAATATAGTTTATCAGATACTTGACTACATGAGCACATTCTAGTCGTTTTAGTTTTAAAAGATATTGAACCCACAAGGGCCGATGGTCAAACTAATGCTATCAGTGTTACTATGTTTAGCTATGGCGATGATTTTTAGAGGTTTGGTTGAATAAAAATTAAATCTAAAGAAAATTAAGTTTTTAAGAAAATATTAATGAAGAGATATCAGTATGCTACGCATTAATTGTCAAGGATTCGATAAATCGCCGGTGTATATTTTAATTACCAAATACCTTTCAGTAGAAAATACTCACTTAAAAGGTTTTATCTCACACTCTCTTGATTGTTGACTCGAACTATACTTTTAAGTCAGAATGTACGCTCTCACTGTCCCATTTGAAGTTAAAAATACTTTTTAAAAATAAATAAGTTCTAATTGCTTTTAAAATGCTCTCGCTGTTTTTAAAATCAATGCCTAGTTTTTACTATCCAGTTCGACCCTCACGCTCTCGCGATTGTCGGTTCTAACCTTAGTTAATTTCCCACTCTCGTGGCAAAACCGTATTAAATAGCTTCTCACTCTCGTGACAAAGTTAATTAAATTAAAATTAAAAACCACAGCCAGAAAGATTATTTGAGAAAAGAAGTTTACACCGATTATTATTAAATCCCGTCTAATTAAATTGTTTACATACCGATACTGGTAGTTTAGCCGGACATGTTAAATAATGCAAACACAGACGAACAGAAGCAAATTAAAAATAAATCAAACATGATTACTTAATAATAAAGCAATAAAAATAATAATTGAATAAAAACTTGGAACTTTAATTAATTGAATATGCTGAATCTTGAAGTACTTGAGCAGTCCTCCACAGATCGATAGGATGCTGCTTCTTCGAAACAAATGCTTAAACTAAATTAAATAAGTTGCAGTAGTTCCCCAATGTAGGAAACTACTACTTTTGGCTAAATGAAAAATGGGAAGGAAAGGGAAAAATCAAAGTTATGAACGGAACGGTAAACAAATTACGGTAAAGGAAACAATGAATGCTGAAGAAAAATAACGAAAAACAAAATTGCAGTGGAAAAAATAAATGCAGAGAAATAGGATTCTTGAGAGATGGCTTGAGACAGGAAAATTCGAGACACCCCGCAGGTTTCCAACTTTCATCCTTTTATAGTACCCCTTGGTCTTCGTGCTTGAGAAAAATAAGGATGACTTGGTTAAGTGAGAGATTCACGGGAAAGTGGAATGAGGAGCGAAAACTGGGGCGACGTGGATCACTTCTGTTTGAAATCCATTACGCTGACTTTGCCTTTGTGAGGGTCGTGATGGGCCTGTGGCGTTCGTTACAACCAAGGCGTGACGGGCTGTGTGACAAGCGTCACATGCACAAAATTCTTAAATTCTGCTTTTTATGTTGTTTCTCTTCTATTTCTTCTTATTTTCCTTCCTTTTCTACACTTTGCTCATTTAAGCATGGGAATTAAAATACCTACAAAAATAACTCGAACACTTGCGGAATAATCAGAATATAAATGAAAGCGGTACGATTTTTGAATGTAAATCAAGGAAAATGTACGATACATTTTCGTGTTATCAGATCTCATCATACTTGTGTTGAAGCTCATGTTGGAGATAAACAAGTCTTGCCGAATCTATTCTCTCCAAACAGCATTGGATACCATTGAGTCTCTTCTAAATGTTGTGCTTTTGTTTGCTGATATTGCCAAAAGTTTCCTTATTAAAAAGGATAGAATCGTGATGCATATTTTGGAGATAAGATACAATGTCATATAGGGATTTCCCCCAATCATTTTGGACTATACTGGAGTATTATGGGTGAGCGATCCAAGCTTCCTCAAACCTAAAAGAACACGAACCATGGTCTTGGAGGGGAAGGTCACACCTAAGGAGAATTGGGTTGTCATCAAAATGAAATTTACACAACACCTTAACATATGTATTAGGTAAATCCATGCGTCAAACAACATCGACTAAGGCCCTATCCAGCTTCCGATAGACCATTTGATTACCATTACTAGGCTTATTCCAAGTGAATTTCCTACCATCCATGTCTATTTCAACTAAATTACATTTATCAATGACATTTAACAAAGAAGATGTCATAGAATGATTAAAATTACCTATTTTTAATTCATTTGGTTGAATGATGTCGTTAAAATCTTCAATCAACATCCAAGGACCATAAACAGTGTTCCTCCATTCAATGAGGTGGAGCCACAGGTCAATATGAGAAGTGTATACAAGAGTAGCATAAATTCCATTGACATACCAAGAGGAAGTTACCAATGATAGCTTGATAGTAATTATATCCATAAAGACATCATGCATGACAATCACAATGTTACTGCCATTCTGCTTTAACACCCAAATTCCCTCGGATTACATGCATCCACATAGTGAACACTCATATATCAAGCTCTGTCCCAGAAGGACTTGGTCTTGTGAAAACCAATATGTATTTGCATAATGATTAAAAGCGTTGGAGAGTATTTTCTAATCAAATTTGTCATGTGTCTTTTAGTCTTATTATTATAGGCTCCCCAGATATTCCAAGAAAGCACTGTGACTTATTTGAAACCTAACATAACTAGTCAAGTTGATGGAGGTGACAAAGCAAGTCCCATACATGAGATAATGTACATAGCAGACTCCCATTCAATGGGTGTTTCACGAACAACTTCCTCTTCTTAAGTAGCACCATCGTCCATAACACATTGGTTATTTTCATCTTCCTGACTTACTGTCATTTCAAAATATGGAATGTTATATCGTGTGATTAGGGGTAGAAAACGGACATGTCCGTCCCGCAAAAGCATGCAAAAAAATGAGGTGGGCGGGACGAGCCTAAAACCTTGCCCCGAAGGTGAGAAAATACACAAGAATGGGGGGTTGAATTGTGTATTAAGAATATTTTTTCACTTATGATGAACAAGTTCAAAGTCTGATATCAGAATGTTAATGGTAGTGGAATAATAATAAAGTTCAAAAGCAATAAATAAATCAACACGCAGAGTTTATCCTGGTTCCTCTTCTAAGTTGAGAGTAGTTCAACCCCCTTGTCCAACAAGATATTTTCACTATAATTAAATTGATTACAACTTTGCTCAATCAAACTAGAAAGAAACTTAAACTGCTCAATCAATCTAGAAAGATATTTTTGCTCAAGCAATCATGCAAGAGACTTATACTCAATCATACAAGAAAGAGACTTCACTGCTCAAGCATATAGGCAAGATATTTCACTTCTCAAGCAACCTTGCAAGAGACTTCCTCTACTTTAAACAAACAGTTCAATAGAAATGATTATAGCTATACTTTGATACATAATCAGAAGTATAAAGGTGTTACAATAACCATAGTGTTTCTTAACACTTAGTATTTCTAAGATATACAAAGATAAGAAATCTTAAGAGCTTGTGAAAATAAACAGATGAAACTTTATCTCAAAGCTTATACTAAATGCATTTTGTTAGATTATGTAGTAGTTGTTAACTTTCCTTCAAATCTTCAGTGCCCTTTTATAGAGGCAGAAAAAGAGTCGTTGGAAAGTTGTATGCACAAGAGAACTTTGAAATGCAGCAACTCCAAGAGAGATACATTGAAAGATGAATCATGTTAAGATCTTCAACCAATGTGTAATGTCATAATTAACTACATATATTTTTCACCCTAGGTATAAACCAGAAGAGGGGGAGAACTAGATAAGTCACATCAGTCTTCCTTGAGCCTTGCACTAAGGGACTCTAGTTGACTTTCCCCCTAAGTGTGGTGTTGACAAGATATGTTTGTTATATGAACAGAGTATGGACTAGAGGCTGAGCTTTTCAAGCTGAGGTATCCAGAGTCTAAGATGTCACCAGAGGAAGGAGTACCATGATCAAAGTCTGAATCTTCAGAAGCTGAACCATCATGTTCAAAATCTTATCCTTCAGGGTTATCAGATTCTGATTCATCAGAATTTAAGACATTCAACTTGTCAACAAATTCTTTCAGCAAGGTCAATTCTGAGTAGACTTTAAGCTTTATGATCATACATACTTAAACATATGTTAGTATACCCAATTGTTATTTAAGTAATTTGTTATCATCAAAACCCAAGGGATGTGAACAAATCTTGTTTCACCAATCTCCTCCTTTTTATGATGACAAACAAATGTATTTAAGAATAATGGTTGGTCAGTCTAACTAACTTGACAACATCAGAGTTTGAGGTTTGTAAGCTCCCCCTGAGTCTAATAGTTCTAAGGTTAAGTTTTGTAAGCTCCCCCTAAGTCTTATCCAAGTTAGTTAAACTTATCTTGATAGCATAAAACATATATGTTCAGATTTAAGCATTAAATAAGTTCTGATGAGGCTTCAGGTGAGTAAAAGCATTTCAAAAATAATTTAATCCTCTTAAATACTCTCATGATTTTCTCCCTCTTTTGTCATCAACAAAAAAGTTAACAAGTAAACATGTTTAAAAGAGAGAAAAGATACTTAAGAAACAATTTGACTCAAAAACATCTCTATAAAAGAATATGTTAAATTAATACCTTGATCACCTTTCTCTGGAGGTTTTCTGTATAGCAAAAGAATGGGTAAGACAAAAACATTCAAGGCTGACTGTAGCACCTCAAATTTGCACCCCCCATTCATTCATTCATTTCATTTTTAGGTCACTAACATTACATTAACATTGCATAGTACATTGCATCCCATCAATCAAGACTGTCATCAAGAGGAATCATCAGTGCAAAGTGTCGTACCCCAATTTTTTCCGGGCATTTTTAATTTTTTATAGAATTAATTTCATTTTTTTAATTTAGCATCATATGCATAGCATGACATACATTTGCATCATGAATAATACCCGAAATGTCAGTCAGATTGGACTTATTTGAGAATACAGACAAAATCGGTTGAATTGTCGAAATTTGAGGAAAACAGTTTATTTTTCAAATAATAGGTTTTGTCCCGACAATTTTAGGGTGACTGGCTTAATTTTCCGAATAAAATTGGTACTTGATTTCTATTTTTATGGGTCATTATTTTTGTTTAGATATGTAATTAAAATATTAAAATTAGTTAGTTTTTTTAAAAAAATATTAGTTATTTAATTAAGAATTAGTTAGTTTTTTTAAATATTGGTTAGTTTTTAAATATTAGTTAGTTTAGATATTAGTTAGTTTAAAAATAATTATTAGTTAGTTTTTTTTATGATTTATTATAAATAATATGTATATATATATATTTAGGTCCATTGGATCCTTTTTACTTTACTTACATAAAAAACAAAAAAATGAAGGTGAGAAAAACAAGAAAGGGGGGGTTTGAATTGTTTGAAAAATAAGCGCTTTTGCAAAATGAAATCACACAATGATTTTATACTGGTTCGCTTATAACACAAAGCTACTCCAGTCCACCCGGCCAAGGTGATTTCGCCTTCAACAAGGACTTAATCCACTAATCTTGAAAGATTACAAACAACCCCTAAGAGAGAAGAAAATCTCTTAGTCCTCTCAAGTCTACAGACTACAAAGAGTCACTTGAGGAAATCAAATAAGAATTAGATACAAGATGTGTAATCTAGAGTGCTTCTAAGAAAGCAAATATTACAAACTTAAGAACAAATTTTTCACTTGATAAGCAAAAGCTTAGTGAAATTCTTTGAAGAACAAAGATGTTTTTCTTGAGCGTGATATGATTTCAGTATAGTTTTGGCTAGTGATTTCTTCGTGTTTACTGAATGAGATTTCTTCTCTATTTATAGGAGTTGAAGTAGAGTTGAAGTAGCGTTGAATCTGTTGGATATTTAGATGTAATTACGCCATTCCATTAATAGCTTCTGCAGTAGACTTTTTTCTTTTAGAAGTGACTACTTACCACAATTGGTATCTTCTCTCTTGGAAGTGGAGATTAACGTCTCTTTTTAATTGAGGAAATCCATTTGCAGAACTTTAACTTGGCTTAAACGTTACTTCATCATGATTAACAATTCTGATTAGAGTCTTTGTGTATCTGGAGAATCTTGCTTCTGATATTATTTCTTGAAAGTTCAGATAGCGCTGATAACTTCCAGAGTTACAGAGGACATTTGTTCAGAGTCAGAGCTTCTAGACTTTACTTCATGTTCAGATGCTTCTGATACTTTGCAGTTTTGTCCAGAGTCAGAGCTTCTTGAAACGAGATTCCTCTTTAGATGCTTCTGATACTTGAGATTTTGCATCTGATCTTGTTGTGCATCTGATGACATCATCAGATTTATTTCTTCTTTCTTTAGAACCCTGCACACTTAGAAACTTTTCGTTAGGGTGCCATTTTTATTTTCATCCTTTGTTATCATCAAAATCATGGAGTCTGTTGTAGAACACTTTTTGTTCTTACAATCTCCCCCTTTTTGATGATGACAAAACAAATAAAATTATCAGATGAAACATGAAAAATATTAGATCAGATAAACAAAAGCTCCCCCTGAGTTAGTACTAGGGAGTTCAGAAGTTCTTACCAGAGCTTTCCAAGTAATTAGGTTTCTGAAAACTTTCTGCAAATGCTTAACTTTAAAGTTAGAGTTATTTAATCAGAGCTATTATTTAATCAGAGCTATTTATATCAGAACTATTTCTATAATTGTTGCAGAATGCTTAAGGTTTTAGACATAATTTTCATCAGAGCTATTTAATAATTTCTCCCCCTTTTTGGCATAATCAAAAAGGCATAAAAAAAATGAAAAGAATAATAAAGAGAAAAACACTTCATTGAAAAGCACAAAGGCAAACAGCAGTCAAAACATTAGATTCAACAGAATATCAGAGCTAAAAAGAAAGACAGAAGCAAAAACACTTAGGCGAACAAACAAAAATAAATCCTAAGTGCCTAAGGGTTTGGAGGTTGAGGAAGTCTCTGAAGCAACATGGCAAACATGTTTTGGATGTTTTCGTTCAGAGCATCTTGCTTGTCCATCCTGGCACGAAGCTCATTCTGATCTTTCTTGATCTCTTGCTGATCTTGCTTGATCTCCTTCAGAGTGTTAAGAATCAGAGGGATCGCAGAGGAAGACTCCCCCTGAATCAGAGCTTGCTGAGCTTCAGCTTCAGCAGCAGCTTGGGCTTCTGCATCTGCCTTAGCCTTGGCTTCAGCTTCCTGAATCCTTAGAAGTTCTGCTTCCTTTGCCAGGCGTTCTTCTTCCAACCTCTTAGCTTCTTCTTCAGCTTCCCTAGCCAACCTTTCTTCCTCTAATCTCTTGGCCTCAGCTTCTCTAGCCAGTCTCTCTTCCTCTAACCTTCTGGCCTCAGCTTCTCTAGCCAGTCTCTCTTGGAGTCTTTCCTCAGAGTCTCTGATGTAGCCATTTCTGACTTGTTCAGAGATACTCTTCAGCCTATAAGACTCAGAGGTCATCCAACTAATGACTCTGTTCCAGTGTGTCCTAACAGATTTAGGATCATCACTAACTTCAGAGTTTTTAGCCAGAGACTTGATCTTCTGGACTGAAGCTTCTGCAACCTGTATAATGGCCTCCTCAAGGATAGGTATGGCAAGTTCAGGTTCAGGTTCAGGTGAATGAGGTGGAGAGTTTTGAGGGCTGAGATTTAGAGGTTGAGGTTCAGTTTGTTGAGGTTCAGATTGTTGAGGTTCAGATGGTTGAGGTTCAGTTTGTTGAGGTTCAGATTCTGCTTGAAGTTCAGAATCTGCGTCTGGTTGAAGACTGGGGGATGAAGCATATAGTGGATTTAGGTCTAATGGGTCAGAGTCTGGGCCAGGGACAGCGGGAATAATTGGTGGAGTGATGTAAGGATCAGATGGGCGAATTACAGATGGTTGAGCTTCAGAGGGTGTGGTGGTTGTTTGTGGTGGAAGGGAAGTTTGATTTTCAGAGGAGATGGTGGTTGTTTGTTGGGGAAGAGAAGTTCGGAGGGGAGAGGTTACTTCAGATTGTGTTTGAGTTTGTGGGGCGAAATTTTTAGCATAAATTTCAGCTATTGTTGGGGAGTTTGGGTCAGAGTGTTCTTGATCAGAGGACTCATGATCAGAGAACTCTTGGTCAGAAGAAGGGGAAAGGTAAGGGGGTGATTCATATTCAGAGGATGAGGAGGAGCTGTGGTGATATAGATGATTAGGGTCAGAGGTTGTTGTGAAATTTCGAGCAATTTTTAGAACAGGTGGAGGTTGAGAGGTTCTGATGGTTGAAGGAGGGATTTCAGAGGTAGTGAATATGGGAGGTGTTGGGAGAGGAGTAGAAGAAGCCATTACAGGTACAGAAGTAACAGGAGGAATAGACTTACCAGAAGAGACATTCAGAGGTGCTGAAGCTTTGGTGCCAGAGGTTTCTCCAAGTCTGGCTTTCTTTGCCTTCCTTGCTTCCTCAGCTATCTTCTTCTCAGAAAGACCTCTTTTGTATCTGACCAGATCTTCTACAGAGTCCAGACAGTCTTCAAGGCGGAAATCAGAGATATCAATGCCTTCATCCAGACGATCCTGAAGGTAGATAGCAATGGCATCTCTGGGTTCGTTCTTGAAGAACCTTTCAAGGCCATGAGGCATCTTCCTCTGATCCTTCAGAGCTTCCCAGGTTACATTCATAGTGGGCTTGACTCTGATGTCTTTGATGATTCCCATACTCCTCAGATTTTTGGCATTAAGAGGCTTTCCAACGTCAATTGCCAGATCATCCATACATCTGGTCTTCTCCAGAGCATCTACCAGCCCATGCTCAATGAAGATGTCAGAGAGCAATCTTCCCAGAGGAATGTAGGATCTGGGCTTCATGTTATTCCTCGTTTCTCTGACTGAATCCCTCAGATATCTGAAGAGGAGAACAGGGAGGTTGATAGGGATACCCTTCTGAATACAGTAGAGGATGCATTTCTGATCAGCATTTATGTAATCTGAAGAGTTGGAGGCTGGACGATGATGGATTGTTCCCAGAATAATCTTCAGCCAAACTCGGAGGTTCTGATGAAGCTCCTTGTTCTTAGATGGGTTTCCTTCAACATTTGCTTTGAAGATTGTAGGGTTAATGACTTCTGTGATGCGCTTGGACCTTGGAGGAATGTTGTAAATCCTCTTACCTCCAGCTTTCTCCATATTCAGCAAAGAAGCAATAGACGCTTCTGTGATAATGATCTTCACTCCCAGAACAAAAGAAACGATGAACTCGTCATCAGCATCTGCACATCTCCAGAATTCCTTCACCAGTAGAGGATAGATTGGACCATAAAGCCTGTTGAAGTAGGTTTCCCAACCTTGCTTGCGAAGATCTTCAGTTAAATCAACGCCATTTCTTCTCAAATTCTCAAAATCCACCAGCGATTCACACAGTACATCCAAACCTTCAAAGGGAGTTGAAAGATGAATGTGTTGTTCACGTTCCAAAATGTGAGGTTCTTTGTAAACTGGGGTCGTGGTAACGTCTACAACCATGGGTGTTTGAGTGTTTGAGGTTTGGGGGTTAGAAGCGGCTTCCATTTGTTGGGAGAAGTTAAAAACTGCTTGCTCTTGAGGATTCATGACGAAGATTGATGAAGAAGATGAAGAACTGAGAAGGTTGCAGAGAAAACTTCGAGAGAGGGTTTAGGGTTTTAGAGTGAGTGAGAGTGATAAGTGTGAAAAGTGAGAGAAAGTGTTTATATACTAAGGGTAAAAACACATGCAAAACGACACACATACCAGCGTTAGCACAAAAACCAAAATAGCACGTTTGGGGAAAAATGATTACAGCTCATTAATGAATGTCTAATCCCAACAGTAAGCACACTGCTCGAGGAGATTTCAAGCGTTCTGACCTTTGATTTCTTTTGACAGCTGTCTAGAAGTTCTAGGGTTAGACGCATGTTCCCCACGTGTTGATGTTTCTGATCTTCAGGAATACCAAAGGATTTCTGAAGATTTCTAACTCAGATATCTTCTTAACTTGGTAGAAGTATCAGAGTCAGAGGCAGAAGTGTATTTGTTTTTATCAGAGTCTCATTTTACATGTTCAGAGCCAAATTTTACTCAGGACAATTTTTAATGTTCAGATTTTCTAAGATGAAAAGAAATCTATCTTCAGCTAGAGGCTTAGTAAAGATATCTGCCCATTGATGTTCTGTATCAATGAACTTCAGCGTTACTATCCCTTTCTGAACATAGTCTCTAATAAAATGATGTTTTATTTCTATGTGTTTGGCTCTGGAATGTAGAATGGGATTCTTACTTAAACAAATAGCAGCAGTATTATCACAAAAGATAGGAATGTTACTCTCAAAGATTTGTAGATCTTCTAGCTGATGTTTCATCCAGAGCATCTGAGTTGTGCACAGTGATGCTGAGATATATTCTGCTTCTGCAGTTGATAGAGCGATAGTTGACTGTCTTTTGCTAGCCCAGGAGATTAGATTGTTTCCCAGAAGCTGGCAATTTCCAGATGTGCTTTTTCGTTCTATTCTATCTCCTGCATAATCTGCATCACAATAACCAGAAAGCCTATACTCTGATGTTTTCTCATACATCAGGCCCAGGTTAGGAGTTCCTTTCAGATACTTAAGAATTCTCTTAACAGCTGTTAAATGAGATTCTCTAGGATCTGATTGGAATCTGGCACAAAGACAGACGCTAAAGAGAATATCAGGACGAGTAGCAGTCAGATAGAGAAGAGAGCCTATCATACCTCGATAGAGCTTCTGACAAACCTTGTTGCTTACCTCTTCCTTTTCCAGAATGCAAGTTGGATGCATGGGAGTCTTTGCAGAATTGCATTCAGTCATGTCAAACTTCTTCAGAACATCTTTAATGTACTTGCTTTGATGAATGTATGTGACTTCTGGAGTTTGATTAATTTGAATTCCCAGAAAGAACTTTAGTTCTTGCATTAAACTCATTTCAAATTCTGCCTGCATTAACTTAGAAAATTCTTGGCAAACAGAGATATTAGCAGAACCAAAAATAATATCATCAACATAAATTTGGCATATCATGAGATCATTTTCATGATTTTTACAGAAGAGTGTAGAATCAACTTTCCCTCTGATAAAATTTTGTTCCAGAAGAAAATTGCTCAGACGTTCATACCAAGCTCTGGGGGCTTGTTTTAGTCCATATAAAGATTTTTTAAGTTTGAAAACATGTTCTGGAAAGTTTGAATTTTCAAAACCAGGAGGTTGATTAACATACACTTCTTCTGAAATATAACCATTAAGAAATGCACTCTTGACATCCATTTGGTATAATTTGATAGAATGATTAATAGCAAAAGATACAAGGAGACGAATAGATTCTAACCTCGCGACTGGAGCAAAAGTTTCATTATAATCAATACCTTCTTGTTGACTATAACCTTGAGCTACCAGTCGAGCTTTGTTTCTGACAACTTCTCCTTTCTCGTTCAGCTTGTTTCTGAAAACCCATCTGGTTCCAATGACATGAGTGCCTCTGGGTTTAGGAACAAGATCCCAGACATCATTCTTGGAGAATTGATCTAACTCTTCTTGCATAGCTGCCACCCAATCATTATCTTGAAGAGCTTCATCACAGGACGTAGGCTCAATCAGAGACACTAGTCCCAGAGGAATATCTTCAGAAGTTCTGAAGGTAGATCTGGTTCTAACAGGTTCATCTTTGTTTCCCAAAATCAAATCTTCAGATACGTTGCTACGACTCTTGACTTTCCTTGGAATTTCTGGAGATTTAATTTCTTCAGAGTCTGGAGTGACAGTTGCTTCTGGAGTTTTCTCAGATTCTACCAGAGTGATCTCTAAATCTGCAAACTTTTCAACTAGCTTTGACTTTTCAGGGTCAAGCTTATCATCAAATCTAACATGAATTGATTCCTCCACAATTTTGGTTTCTGTGTTGTATACTCTATAGCCTTTAGAGCGTTCTGAGTATCCTAACATAATACCTTTCTGTGCTTTGGAATCAAACTTGTTCAGATGTTCTTTAGTATTTAATATAAAGCAAATGCATCCAAAAGGATGAAAATATGAAATGTTGGGTTTTCTTCCCTTACACAGTTCATAGGGAGTCTTATCCAGAATAGGTCTAATAGAGATTCTATTATGAATGTAACACGCTGTATTTACAGCTTCTGCCCAAAAGTGCTTTGCTACATTTGTTTCATTGATCATGGTTCTGGCCATTTCTTGGAGTGTCCTATTCTTCCTCTCTACAACTCCATTTTGTTGTGGAGTTCTAGGGCAGGAGAAATCATGGGATATTCCATTGGAGTCAAATAATTCTTCAAAATCTTTATTTTCAAATTCTCCACCATGATCACTCCTGACTCTAACAATTTTAGAGTCAAATTCTTTTTGCACTTTAGAACAGAAACTGGTGAATACAGAGTGAGACTCACTCTTGTGCCTTAGGAATTTTACCCATGTCCAGCGGCTGTAATCATCAACGATTACTAGTCCATACTTCTTTCCATTGACTGATGCTGTTTTCACAGGACCAAATAAGTCAATGTGAAGAAGTTCCAGAGGCTTGGAGGTAGAAACAACATTTTTCTTTTTAAAAGATGTTTTTGAAAACTTTCCTTTCTGGCAAGCTTCACACAGAGCATCTGAAGAAAACTTCAGTTTAGGTAAGCCTCTGACTAACTCAAGTTTGGTTAGCTGAGAAAGTTTTCTCATGCTAATGTGGCCTAAGCGTCTATGCCATACCCATTGCTCTTCGTGAACTGACATTAAACATTTAACATTTTGATCTTTTAAATCAGAAAGATTTATTTTATAAATGTTGTTTTTCCTCTTGCCTGTGAAAAGGACAGAGCCATCGTTCTGACTAATTGCTTTACACGTTTTTTGATTAAAGATTACATCATAACCGTTATCACTTAATTGACTTATGGATAACAAGTTATGCATTAATCCTTCTACATAAAGAACATCAGATATAGAGGGAAGAGTACCATTACCAATAGTTCCGGAGCCTCTGATCCTTCCTTTCTGATCTCCTCCAAAGCCTACGAAGCCAGCGTCTTTAAGTTCCAGGCTTTGGAACATAGACTTTCTTCCCGTCATATGTCGCGAGCATCCAGAGTCCAGGTACCATGACTGGTGTCTGAACTTTGCTGCATAGGATATCTCTTCAGATTCTTCATCTGAGCTGCTGGATGTGGTAGCCATAAATGCTACGTTGGCTTGTTCATCAGAGTCAGATTCTGATGATCCTGATTCACTATCGTCCCAGGTGGCCATTAATCCTTTCTTTGTTCTGAAGGCATTTTTCTTGAAGCTTTCTTTCTTAGAGTTATCTTTCTTCAGCTTGGGGCATTCATTTCTATAATGACCTGTTTCTTTACATTCAAAACAGGTAATATCTTTATTAGGTTTACCTTTTGAAGTTGACTCTGATCTATCCCCTCTGGGTCTTGATCTTCTGAAGTTGTTGTTGTTCCTTCTTTTCCAGAGTTGCTTAACTCTTCTGGTTAGTAAGGACAGTTCTTCTTCATCATCAGAGTCTTCAGGTTCAGAGTCGTCAGTATCTGCAGTTTCTGCCTGGAGAGCTTTGGTTCTGTCTGACTTCCGTCTTTCAGGTCTGGACTTCAGCGCCACTGACTTGTTCCTTTTCTGAGGCTCATCCTCCTCTAGTTCTATCTCATGGCTTCTGAGAGAACTAACAAGTTCTTCAAGGCTGATACTGTTCAGATCCTTTGATAACTTCAGAGCAGTAACCATAGGTCTCCATTTCTTTGGCAGACTTCTGACAATCTTCTTAACATGATCTGCAGTCGTGTATCCTTTGTCTAGCACTTTAAGACCTGCAATAAGAGTTTGGAATCTGGAAAACATAGCTTCTATAGCTTCGTCATCTTCCATCTTGAAGGCTTCATATTTCTGGATCAACGCCAGAGCCTTCGTCTCCTTGACTTGGGAGTTTCCTTCATGGGTCATCTTCAGAGAGTCAAGTATATCTTTAGCCGTCTCTCTGTTGGTGATCTTTTCGTATTCGTTGTATGATATAGCATTTAGAAGTATTGTTCTGGCCTTGTGATGATTTTTGAACTCACGTTTCTGATCTTCTGACATTTTGCTTCTGGGAACTTCAGCTCCATTTAAGGTTGGAGGTTTGTATCCATCTGTGACAATGTCCCAGAGGTCAGCATCATAACCCAGAAAGAAACTTTCGATTCTATCTTTCCAGTAATCAAACTTTTCTCCATCAAAAACAGGAGGCTTGGCATTGTAAGAATCTTTCTCATTTGAGTGGGCCATTTGTTTTTCTCGCACTGGATCTCTCTACACGGTTAAGTGTTTGATTTGAAAATCAATAACAGAGCCGGAGCTCTGATACCAATTGAAGGTGAGAAAAACAAGAAAGGGGGGGTTTGAATTGTTTGAAAAATAAGCGCTTTTGCAAAATGAAATCACACAATGATTTTATACTGGTTCGCTTATAACACAAAGCTACTCCAGTCCACCCGGCCAAGGTGATTTCGCCTTCAACAAGGACTTAATCCACTAATCTTGAAAGATTACAAACAACCCCTAAGAGAGAAGAAAATCTCTTAGTCCTCTCAAGTCTACAGACTACAAAGAGTCACTTGAGGAAATCAAATAAGAATTAGATACAAGATGTGTAATCTAGAGTGCTTCTAAGAAAGCAAATATTACAAACTTAAGAACAAATTTTTCACTTGATAAGCAAAAGCTTAGTGAAATTCTTTGAAGAACAAAGATGTTTTTCTTGAGCGTGATATGATTTCAGTATAGTTTTGGCTAGTGATTTCTTCGTGTTTACTGAATGAGATTTCTTCTCTATTTATAGGAGTTGAAGTAGAGTTGAAGTAGCGTTGAATCTGTTGGATATTTAGATGTAATTACGCCATTCCATTAATAGCTTCTGCAGTAGACTTTTTTCTTTTAGAAGTGACTACTTACCACAATTGGTATCTTCTCTCTTGGAAGTGGAGATTAACGTCTCTTTTTAATTGAGGAAATCCATTTGCAGAACTTTAACTTGGCTTAAACGTTACTTCATCATGATTAACAATTCTGATTAGAGTCTTTGTGTATCTGGAGAATCTTGCTTCTGATATTATTTCTTGAAAGTTCAGATAGCGCTGATAACTTCCAGAGTTACAGAGGACATTTGTTCAGAGTCAGAGCTTCTAGACTTTACTTCATGTTCAGATGCTTCTGATACTTTGCAGTTTTGTCCAGAGTCAGAGCTTCTTGAAACGAGATTCCTCTTTAGATGCTTCTGATACTTGAGATTTTGCATCTGATCTTGTTGTGCATCTGATGACATCATCAGATTTATTTCTTCTTTCTTTAGAACCCTGCACACTTAGAAACTTTTCGTTAGGGTGCCATTTTTATTTTCATCCTTTGTTATCATCAAAATCATGGAGTCTGTTGTAGAACACTTTTTGTTCTTACAAAAAATTCATTCAGTGCCAGCTTGTACATCACTCACCTCACACACGTACCTCATTCCTCTCCACTCCCAACGGTCTGCTACGTCTCTCCCCACTCACTCTCCACTACTAATCACCTCACTCCACTCACTCTCTGATAGCTCTCCACGCGTCCCTCTCTCTCTCGCTATATCCCTCCACGCCTCACTCTCTTTCTCCTCCACACACAACACTCAGCAGAAAACACAAATCCTCTCTCCTCTCTCATTTTCTCTCAAAAAGAAAGAAGCAAAACCCTTCATTCATCGCCGTCACTCTCATTCTCCACCGTCCGCCGCCATCATCATCATCGCTCACCTTAAATCAACCCAAAACCACCACCTCAAATCCACCAACAACCCTTCCACCGGCTAAACTCACCTCGCGACCTCCGACTGCGAAATCGCTAACGCTCACCACCGAAACCCTCCGTCTCTTTTCTTTTTTCATAAACCTTCATCCTCTCCACCATCCTCCGCCCACAAATCCTCAAGAAACCCTAACCCATTTGACTCACACCTCCAATCGTCCTACCGCCGCCGCCTCCATTAAACCGAAAACCTCCAATCGTCCTTCACCCGCCGTCAAAACCCACCAGCCTCACGCCGTCTCAGCAAAACGAGGTCATCGCTTAGACGCTTGTCTAACCAAATCAGTGACGAGGTAAAAGATTCCAGAGTTTGTGCGTTGTTGCTGATGAAAGGAATTAGCGGCGAAAAGCAAGGTCTAGATCTTTAATCCTGGGAATAGTGGTTTACAAATCTTGAAGCAGGCGCTGAAGGATTTCATCTGGGAAAGAGTTCGAAGCTAGGTATCCCATTCGACACCCTAATAAACTGGTACTGTTTTTTTTGGGAATTCATGGAATTTGTTATATTGACATGTTGTTCATCATTTGCATAAAGTTGTATAAACAGTGTTTGTTGTTTTTGGAATTCTGAACTGAATTTATGTTTAAATCATATGTGAAGAAGAAATTGGTTGAATGACTATAGGTTTTGTGAATCTGCCCTGTTTGTGTGTTTGAAATATTAAGTCGGAATGTTGCTCTAGCTTTGTCTAAAAAGGAGGCGAAGGAAGGGTGTATATTTAATTTTGAGTTCTTCCTCCTTGACACAGTGCATGATTTTCTTACTTAAAGAAATTTTGAGTTTGTTTTGGAAGATAAATGTGACTTCTGTTATCCTGATTTACATTTCTGTTCACCATTTTTATTTCTTAACCAAATCTATAGTTACAATTGTGTACATATTATCCCTATATTATTTCTGTATGATGAGTTTTCAGCTCGACCTGTACCGGTGTATGCTTTGTTTTTGATTATTCTATGCACACTGAAATTTGTAAGAGATAAATATAGTTGCACAAGGATGATGGTTTCCATTCAATTTCATTATGATAAATCAAGGCTCTAATGCATGGATCCGACAACTTGATGTTGTGATACCTTCGAAATCTTAACAAATTTTCAATATTGTCACTTTATTAATAATAATAAACAATAACAATTAATTGAACTTTTTTTTTAATTGTTTTTTTTAAATTAATTAACCTTAATTAACTTAATTATTTGAACCAATTAAATAATTTTGATAATTAGTTTTAATTAGTTTGATTAATCAAATTAAGTAAATATTGATAATAATCAAAGGATTTTCTTTTCCATCACCATTTCATAATCATTTTCAATTCAATTTCAATTCATTTCCAAACCAAGTTCATTTGATCCAAACCAATTTCAAAAAGCACAAATCATATAATTCTCGATTTAAATATCGAGTCCATTTTTAAATCACCCTTGTAAGTCGATCGCTCTTTGCATCGCCATCAACCTCACATAGCTTACTCTTGGGCTTCCTTACAATGAAACCTACTTGTTTATTGGATAATCGAGTAGATGAAATAATACACTAAATAAACTCATTCACAACCTCAAATCATTTTTCCAAACCAATTCAATTTCAAAAAGATTTTTTAAACATAAATTTGGGATGAAAAGGAGATAGGAAGCGTACGCTTCATTATTTCTCAAGCACTTGAACAATTGGCGTACGCCATATTGCGTGAGTTCTTGTCACCCGATTAAATCTTAAATCACACAATTTCAAATCACTTTTTAAAATCAAATATAATTTTTAAATTCAAATTATTCAAACCACTCTTCAAACTATTCAATTTCAAAAGAATTTTTCTTTTTAAACATAAACTTGGGTTGAAAAGGAGATATGAAGTGTACGCTTCACTATTTCTCAAGCACTTGAATAATTGGCGTACGCCATATTGCGCAAGTTCTTGTCACCCGATTAAACTTCAAATCATAATATTTCAAATCATTTCTACAAATTCTACAACGTTTAATTCTGTATTTCAGATGAAAAGAGGATAGGAGGCGTACGCCTCACTATCTTTCGATTATTCGAATAATTGGCGTACGCCACATTGCTCGAATCTTCGTCATCAAACTTAAAGCACAAGCGAGTAAACTCAAATCATCGACCTTTCCAAACCTATCCATTCAAATTCAAACTATCTTCGCAAATCACATACAAACATCTAAACATATCTTTCTTAAATTAAACCTCGGATGATAAAAGATGGGAGGCGTACGCCTCACAATCTTTCGATTATTTGAATAATTGGCGAACGCCATATTGCACAAATTATCGACTTCCGACTAAAACACGCTAAATAAACTTGGATAAGGGAATAGGTGGCGTACGCCTCATTATTCCTTGAATAAGCAAGTAGGAGGCGTACGCCTCACTGCCGTGCATATTCAACATCCACAAACAAACTTTCGAAATAATTCGAACGAAAAAGGGAATAGAAGGCGTACGCCTTATTATTCCTCGAAAGAATTGGACGATTGGTGTACACCATATTGCTCAAGCTTTCGTCGTTCTCCAAAAACATCTTCAACAAATCAAACTAACTTCTCGCCTCCGAGCGATCGAAACCAATCAAACCCAAACACATCAAATCAACTCGTCACCCCCGCGTGACCAAAACCCTTTCAAAACGAACACTGTCAATCCTTTCTAATGCGCACAACAAACCAGTGCTAGAGCCTCCACCGAGAGTAGACAACGCCAGCGTTTAGCCGTTAGAACGCCGACCTATACAGTCGTTCATCAAAACAAAACCCACCAAATATTCGTAGTAGCCCGAACTACGAATGCTCTGATTTCCTTATTGCACCATAAGGATACGTAGGCAGGAGATTGCTGTATCTTCGCGAGCACACTAATAAAAAACCTCCCATTTCCCCCTCCTGAGGTCTTCATCCATATCTATCATCAATTCTAATCACTCGAAGCAAGCAGATAAACAGTCAATTAACAGTCAAATAGCAAAATCAGACTAAGAGGTTCCCGTTGAGTACAACGGACGTAAGGGGTGCTAATACCTTCCCCTTGCGTAATCGACTCCCGAACCCGAATATGGTTGCGACGACCATTGTTCTTATCTATAAAGGTTTTCTCGATATTTTCCTATTCCTTCATTGGAATGAATAAAGTTCGGTGGCGACTCTGTTTCGAACATTTTTTCCGCGTTCCATCGCGAGGGATCGCATTTTTGAGGTGCGACAGACTGGCGACTCTGCTGGGGACCCTGCTCCAAGCAAGAGAGAGTCTAGCCTAACTTAGTTTAATTTTGTTGTGACTGTTAGAAGATGTTCTTATCTTCCATGTTTATTTCTCTGTATTTTATTCTCATTACTTGTATTGTATGTAATGTATTTTGATACTTTGATATGGGGCTTGATGTCTGTTGTGAGATAAGCTCCATACCCGAGCTTCGAGAAAAAATTTAGAACCCGGAGTTGTGTAGTATTGAACCGGGGGGTGTACACCTCATTGGGACAATACGAAGACTCCACCTGGAGTAGATCTGTTTGGAGTTCCCATCACAATATGGCTAGCCCATCATTGCGGTGGAGGTTCTAAACACGATCCGTGACTCTAGGGACCTCGCCTTAAAACCAAGTTTTGTTTTCATAATCGGTGATTATGTAGTATTGAACCGAAGGGTGTACACCCTGTTCGTACAATACAAGAATCCCACTTAGATTAGATCATTTCAGAACTCCCATCACGATGTGGCTAGCCCACTATTGCGAGGAAGTTTTGAACTTGATCCGTGAGTCTAAGTTCCTTCCTTGAAAACATAACTTTAGAACCTACCCTTGGGAACTTCTAGTAATCAGAGAAACCCGTACTTCTTCCTGTTATCCTGACGTACCCGACGCGTGAATAATTTTGAGTCTGTATTCCTTTATGAAAAATCATGGCAAAATTTCATGCATTTGCATATCATCAGCATGCATTGCATATCACTATCCAGGAACAAAAACTTACACCATATTCTCCCCTTGTCCAGTAAACGCTGACTACTCGACACCGGTACGAGACACGCCGCAACTACAAGATGACACTCGAACAGTTGGAAGCAAATCAAGTTTCAATGAGGACTGACATCGACTCCATGCAAGCAAAGATGGATCGCTTGCTAGAAACTATGTTGCTCTTAGCCCAGAAGGAGAAGGATGCTGAGACTAATGCTGAAGCTAGGAAAGTTGCTGCCCAGTTTGGATCGCCATCGCTCAGTATCCCTGGAGTGATTGACCTTGATGGTAACTCTAATCAACCTAGAGAAGGACCAATCCATATTCCTGTTCCCATGGTCAACATGAACCCCCATGAGCATTCTGCTACATCTGCTCGACATGGATCCATGATGGGTGATGAAGATCCATACGACGCCTTATTCATGCCACAACCCGCCAAACCTGCTGTTGGAGGTCTCCCAGACCCAGCTGTTGATAGACTCCATGCTTTGGAGGAAAAGTTTAAGTCCTTGGAGGTTCACACTACTCCCGGTTTGGACGCCGTTGATATGTGCCTGGTACCAGGACTCGTGATTCCACAAAAATTCAAGGTCCCGGACTTTGATAAATACAAGGGAATCAGCTGCCCAAGAACACACCTCAGAGCTTACTGCCGCAAGATGGCTGCCCACATCGGTAATGATCAACTCCTGATTCATTACTTCCAAGATAGCCTTAGTGGGGCATCCTTGGAGTGGTACATGCAACTGGAGAGAGGTCAGGTCCAGTCATGGAGAGACCTTGCTGAAGCATTCCTCAGGCATTATCAGTACAACACTGATCTAGCGCCCAATCGCACACAGCTACAAGACATGACTCAACGCAACAATGAGTCATTCAAGGAATACGCACAGCGGTGGAGAGAGCTTGCAGCTCGTGTCCAACCTCCTCTCCTTGACAAAGAACTGATTGACATGTTTATGGGAACTCTGCACACCCAGTACATGGAGAAGATGGTAGGATCCAGTTTCCCTACTTTTGCTGAGGTCGTCTCCGTGGGAGAACGAATCGAGAGTCAAATCAAGAAAGGAAAACTACCTTGCACTGCTAATGCTTCAAGTGGGATGAAGAAACCATATCCCAATCTCCCAAAGAAGCCAGAAGGGCAAACCAATGCTGTAATGGGAGGAGGAGGATATAGGGCACGCCCGTATGCTCCTATGCCTTATGATCAGGTTGCCGCTGTCGTCCCGACACCATATCAGCCTCCATATCAGCAACCCCATCAACAACAATATCAACAGCCTTATCAACAAACAGCTTATCAGCATCAGAATCAACATCAACGTGCTCCACAACCACGTCCCCCTAACCAACAGAGGGCAAGGAGGCCAGAAAGACATTTCGATCCTTTGCCAGTATCATATAGCAAGATCCTTCCCTACCTGCTAAAGGATGGATCGGTTGTTCTGAAGGAGATAACACCTGCAACTCCACCATATCCTCCAGGCTACGATGCCAATGCTCACTGTGAGTATCACATGGGTGTCCCAGGGCATACAATAGAGAACTGTAAGGCTTTCAAGCACAAGGTCCAAGACCTGATTGATAGTAAAGCACTTACGTTCACGCCAGCGAGGCCAAACGTTGCAACAAACCCCATGCCGGCGCATGCAGAGTCAAGTGAAGCTCGAAGGTAAAGCTTCCCACCGACCTGATCAGCAGAGCAATCCCAACAAAGAATCAAGAGATGAAGTCCGTTTCTTTGAATGAAGGCAATCATTATGCCAGTTTTACCATTTTTTGCATTCTTGTAATTTGTCTTGATTGTTTAAGTACCGTATACTTTAAACATTGTTATTTGTATTTGGTCTTATTAATGGGATGATTATGCATGCTTTGAATCAATCTTTCATCTTCACTCATCTATCACATTTTCAAATCACAAACACATACTTTTCCACCTCACTTTCTTTCATCACACTATTGTTAGTAAATGTTGGAAGGAGGATGACGAAAACAAAACACTCATAATTGCTGATTGAATGCTTTCGGATAAAATCCTGCTAATGATGTACAGGCATTGTTTCAAATCCCCAAACACTGGAGAGATAAGGAGTTAATCCCTAGTCAACCACTTCGAGCCTAGAAGTAGGAGTTTCTTTCGGATCTACAAACCCTTACGCTTAACCCGGGGCAGGGTAGTGTTCAGTTAATTTAACTACACTTTCGAATTACAAAGATGAAATATCCCATACAAGGATCAATCACATGATAGTCTTCGCACATATCATGAAGTGTCGAAGGAACCATACAAATCCAAATTTTATGTCGGTTGTTCTTCAATGACCAATGACTTGGCAGTCACAATTTCAAAAAAAAAAGTCAAAGAAAGAGCCCGCTAAGTCCAACATCCTGAAAGGAGACTTAGGCAAAAACAGGGGCAATCCCGATGGATTAAGAGCTTCAAACAAAGCGGTCCATGCAAAAGTTAGGGATCAAAACAAAAATCGAAAGAGACAATGAAAGTCTCCAACAAAACAAAAAACAAGATTCAGTGACCACCACACCAAAATCAAAGGGTCACCAGCATCCCAAAAAAAAAAAAACAAAAAAAGGTGGTTGCCATTCCAAGAGACCTTGAATCACCATCTTTATCCTTACACCTGCAAAAGACGAATGTGTGTGAATTAACTGAACATAGGATTGGAGATCATCATGAAGAAGGGGTGGGTTAAAATAAACTTTGAGCCTTATATCCTTTTGTTTCAATAACCATGAACCAAGCCACGTTACAACCCTCAAAAGACCTAATTGAAGTAAGGTTTATTCTAAAAGCATACTATAGCAAGGTTGAGTAAACTGACTCCTAAAAATTTGCTAAATTTCTATTCTCACCATATCACTCACACACCAGCTAAATCAAGCACCGCGTTTGGACACATGATCCACTCGCCACACACTACCACAACACTTCCAAAATGAATGATTGTTTTTCAAAACTTGCATAACTGTTGCATTAAAATCACCATTTCTCGGATAGCAATTCTTAATTGTCAGTCAGTACTTGACATCAAAGAAATTCCAACAAGGGGCAATTCAAGAGGCACTTGATCGTTGGTGCTGACACAAATCAAGACCATCCTGTGAATCAGGGGCATGGCATCTTCTGATCATGATGACATAAGAAGTAGTCAATATAAGACAAATTTCCAAGCATCGGTTGATCAGGGAGGAAAAACACTTCAAAACTCAGCCCGCCTGGGGCAAGTCCCTCAAATGATAATCAGGGGCAAGACAAGTGGCAGGGGGCAGATTCCCTTCATATCTCCAAGTCAGTCAGGCCGATTGCATCAAGACATTGGTGATTGCTTGAGTTCACAACCAAAACATCAAAAGTTCATACAAGTACAATGTCACATCTTGACAAGAATCCTTGGGGCACATCAAAGGCATAACCAACATGCGTTGATCACGTCGCTATGCTCAGTTACAGGTTGGCCGTACATTTCAGAAGAAGAAATCGAGATCTTCTCAAAGACAAATACACAATATATCAGCAAGAGATCAAGCTTGGGGCACCAAGAGCACCCATACCTATTGCATGTTCATCACATCATCAACTACCGAGTGTCGGGAAGTCAGATCCTTTCACCCACCAACCAACAGTCTAAATCACAGTGACAATTACAAAAAAAAAAACAAGGTCCACCTTGCTAGCATTCTCACAAAAACAAATACAACCAGCACTGGTTTCCAAAAAACACATTGCCTTTGAAAGGGAGGCCAATCCCTATTAAACCAATAATCCCCTGCATTCAAACATGCATCGCATGCATCACATGCATCACCTCATACATAACACATACATATCATTCATGTACATAACACGAATAAAAATCCAAGGTTTAGTCGTAGGCATCCAGGCCAACCCTCAGTTGAGTCATTGTCACTTTTCCTGAGTGATTTCATACCCTCCTATCGGGCGTTCCCCATTGAGTTACATCCTTCAACCTTTTGTTGATAAGATGTTATCCTCAGCTAAGTCAAACATTGTTTCTTTAAACACTTACCTTGTTTCGCGTTGAGCATCCCTCAACAAGTCGTTTCCTGTAACCTTTTGTTGACAGAAACTACATCTCCCCAGAGAATATTGGTTTTGCAACCTTTTGTTGTTGATACCCCAAGCCAGTCTTACCCAACAATGTTCCAATACTACCCAGCAAGTCGGGTTTACTGAACTTTGTCAGTAGCCTTATTTTTCCCAATATTTTTCTCACTATCATCCTTTTGGTGAAAGTCCATTGAGGAGAAATATTGATCATCATCCTGTTTATGGTAACCGTTATCCTTTTGGTAATGGTAAATCCTTGACATTTGTGATCTTACCGTCGTCCTTTTGGTGTCGAAGATCCGTGAAGTTTTGGTCTAACCTTCATCCTTTTGGTGAATGGTGACCTCTACAATTATTACAGCCTACCGTCATCCTTTTGGTGTCGGCGATCCTTATGGTGATAAGCAATCCTTGTCATTCTGGTTCAATCATCATCCTTTTGGTGATGACGTCCAGTTTAATCTAAAATCATCCTTTTGGTGATAGAGATTACGGAGTTTGGTTTAAGCTATCATCCTTTTGGTGATGGTGACATTTGAAAAGTCCAATCCCACTGTCATCCTTTTGGTGTCAGCAATATTTGAAGTTATTATAACTTGTTATCATCCTTTTGGTGGTAACAAGTTTCGAAGAGATGTTTCCACCTTCATCCTTTTGGTGTTGGTGATTGTTGATTCATTATCATCCTTTTGGTGATAACGAGTTCTGTTGTGTTGTAGTGCCTTCATCCTTTTGGTGATGGTGACTATCGACTTATTATCACCCTTTTGGTGATAACAAGTTTTGAAGTTTTGACTTATTATCATCCTTTTGGTGGTAATAAGTTTTGTTATTGGTCTTACCTTCATCCTTTTGGTGACGGTGACCATTTGAGTTATGGGCTCATTATCATCCTTTTGGTGATAACGAGTTTTGTTTTGATCTTACCCTCATCCTTTTGGTGATGGCGATCATTGAGTCTGTTTCAGCTTATTATCATCCTTTTGGTGATAACAAGTTTTGAAGTTCTGTCCTTATTATCATCCTTTTGGTGATAACAAGTTTGTGTCTTGATCCTACCCTCATCCTTTTGGTGATGGTGATCAATTGCGTGTGTGCTTATTATCATCCTTTTGGTGATAACGAGCTTTGTCGTTTGACAATACCTTCATCCTTTTGGTGATGGTGATTGTTGACTTCTTATCATCCTTTTGGTGATAACAAGTTTGTGTCTTGATCCTACCTTCATCCTTTTGGTGATGGCGATCAATTGTGTGTGTGACTTATTATCATCCTTTTGGTGGTAACGAGTTTTGTCGTTTGACAATACCTTCATCCTTTTGGTGATGGTGATTGTTGACTTATTATCGTCCTTTTGGCGATAAAAGTTGTGTCTTTTAATTTTACCTTCATCCTTTTGGTGATGGTGATCCACTGCGTGTGTACTTATTATCATCCTTTTGGTGGTAACAAGTTTTGTCGTTTGACAATGCCTTCATCCTTTTGGTGATGGTGATTGTTGACTTATTATCATCCTTTTGGTGATAACAAGTTTGTGTCTTGATCCTACCTTCATCCTTTTGGTGATGGTGATAAATTGCGTGTGTGCTTATTATCGTCCTTTTGGCGATAACAAGTTGTGTCTTTTAATTATACCTTCATCCTTTTGGTGATGGTGATTGTTGACTTATTATCATCCTTTTGGTGATAACAAGTTTGTCTTGATCTTACCTTCATCCTTTTGGTGATGGTGATCAATTGCGTTGTGTGACTTATTATCGTCCTTTTGGCGATAACAAGTTATGTCTCCTAATTATACCTTCATCCTTTTGGTGACGGTGATTGTTGACTTATTATCATCCTTTTGGTGATAACAAGTTTTGTTGTTGGATCTTACCTTCATCCTTTTGGTGACGGTGATCTTTGAAGTTGATGAGTCAACTATCATCCTTTTTGGTGATAGCCCTGATATTATACTCTCAAAAATGAGAAAATTTATCAGAATAACCATCATCCTTTTGGTGACGGACATCATCCTTTTGGTGATGAGAATCTTTGGATTGTGTCTAGCTTTCATCCTTTTGGTGATAGCGAGAATTATTGGTGATCTTACCATCATCCTTTTGGTGACGGTGATCTTTGTTGTACCCACTGTAACCATCATCCTTTTGGTGATGACTACTTTTGAAGCTCGGTTTATCCATCATCCTTTTGATGATGACAATCCTGACAATCATGGTGAACTACTATCATCCTTTTGGGTAATAGCAAGTCCTACTGTCATCCTTTTGGTGCCAGAAAACATGTACAGTTTTGTCTTTACATCAGAAAATGACCTTTACAAGATTTGAATGTTGACTCGAGGGTTGGCATTGATCGAACATTCTACCCCTTTACCTCGGTGCTGTTAGAATCCATTGCATTTTCCATTTGCATCTCTCCATTGCATTCCAAAGGACAAAATTCGGATCCTTTCGTATTTAATTACCTTCCACCACGAACGTATGATGACCATTGTCATTTTTACCTTCTAATTCAAGATAATTAAATAGGGGCAGCTGTCGTACCCCAATTTTGTCCGGGCATTTTTAATTTTTTATAGAATTAATTTCATTTTTTAATTTAGCATCATATGCATAGCATGACATACATTTGCATCATGAATAATACCCGAAATGTCAGTCAGATTGGACTTATTTGAGAATACAGACAAAATCGGTTGAATTGTCGAAATTTGAGGAAAACAGTTTATTTTTCAAATAATAGGTTTTGTCCCGACAATTTTAGGGTGACTGGCTTAATTTTCCGAATAAAATTGGTACTTGATTTCTATTTTTATGGGTCATTATTTTTGTTTAGATATGTAATTAAAATATTAAAATTAGTTAGTTTTTTTAAAAAAATATTAGTTATTTAATTAAGAATTAGTTAGTTTTTTTAAATATTGGTTAGTTTTTAAATATTAGTTAGTTTAGATATTAGTTAGTTTAAAAATAATTATTAGTTAGTTTTTTTTTATGATTTATTATAAATAATATGTATATATATATATTTAGGTCCATTGGATCCTTTTTACTTTACTTACATAAAAAACAAAAAAATTCATTCAGTGCCAGCTTGTACATCACTCACCTCACACACGTACCTCATTCCTCTCCACTCCCAACGGTCTGCTACGTCTCTCCCCACTCACTCTCCACTACTAATCACCTCACTCCACTCACTCTCTGATAGCTCTCCATGCGTCCCTCTCTCTCTCGCTATATCCCTCCACGCCTCACTCTCTTTCTCCTCCACACACAACACTCAGCAGAAAGCACAAATCCTCTCTCCTCTCTCATTTTCTCTCAAAAAGAAAGAAGCAAAACCCTTCATTCATCGCCGTCACTCTCATTCTCCACCGTCCGCCGCCATCATCATCATCGCTCACCTTAAATCAACCCAAAACCACCACCTCAAATCCACCAACAACCCTTCCACCGGCTAAACTCACCTCGCGACCTCCGACTGCGAAATCGCTAACGCTCACCACCGAAACCCTCCGTCTCTTTTCTTTTTTCATAAACCTTCATCCTCGCCACCATCCTCCGCCCACAAATCCTCAAGAAACCCTAACCCATTTGACTCACACCTCCAATCGTCCTACCGCCGCCGCCTCCATTAAACCGAAAACCTCCAATCGTCCTTCACCCGCCGTCAAAACCCACCAGCCTCACGCCGTCTCAGCAAAACGAGGTCATCGCTTAGACGCTTGTCTAACCAAATCAGTGACGAGGTAAAAGATTCCAGAGTTTGTGCGTTGTTGCTGATGAAAGGAATTAGCGGCGAAAAGCAAGGTCTAGATCTTTAATCCTGGGAATAGTGGTTTACAAATCTTGAAGCAGGCGCTGAAGGATTTCATCTGGGAAAGAGTTCGAAGCTAGGTATCCCATTCGACACCCTAATAAACTGGTACTGTTTTTTTTGGGAATTCATGGAATTTGTTATATTGACATGTTGTTCATCATTTGCATAAAGTTGTATAAACAGTGTTTGTTGTTTTTGGAATTCTGAACTGAATTTATGTTTAAATCATATGTGAAGAAGAAATTGGTTGAATGACCATAGGTTTTGTGAATCTGCCCTGTTTGTGTGTTTGAAATATTAAGTCGGAATGTTGCTCTAGCTTTGTCTAAAAAGGAGGCGAAGGAAGGGTGTATATTTAATTTTGAGTTCTTCCTCCTTGACACAGTGCATGATTTTCTTACTTAAAGAAATTTTGAGTTTGTTTTGGAAGATAAATGTGACTTCTGTTATCCTGATTTACATTTCTGTTCACCATTTTTATTTCTTAACCAAATCTATAGTTACAATTGTGTACATATTATCCCTATATTATTTCTGTATGATGAGTTTTCAGCTCGACCTGTACCGGTGTATGCTTTGTTTTTGATTATTCTATGCACACTGAAATTTGTAAGAGATAAATATAGTTGCACAAGGATGATGGTTTCCATTCAATTTCATTATGATAAATCAAGGCTCTAATGCATGGATCCGACAACTTGATGTTGTGATACCTTCGAAATCTTAACAAATTTTCAATATTGTCACTTTATTAATAATAATAAACAATAACAATTAATTGAACTTTTTTTTAATTGTTTTTTTTAAATTAATTAACTTTAATTAACTTAATTATTTGAACCAATTAAATAATTTTGATAATTAGTTTTAATTAGTTTGATTAATCAAATTAAGTAAATATTGATAATAATCAAAGGATTTTCTTTTCCATCACCATTTCATAATCATTTTCAATTCAATTTCAATTCATTTCCAAACCAAGTTCATTTGATTCAAACCAATTTCAAAAAGCACAAATCATATAATTCTCGATTTAAATATCGAGTCCATTTTTAAATCACCCTTGTAAGTCGATCGCTCTTTGCATCGCCATCAACCTCACATAGCTTACTCTTGGGCTTCCTTACAATGAAACCTACTTGTTTATTGGATAATCGAGTAGATGAAATAATACACTAAATAAACTCATTCACAACCTCAAATCATTTTTCCAAACCAATTCAATTTCAAAAAGATTTTTTAAACATAAATTTGGGATGAAAAGGAGATAGGAAGCGTACGCTTCATTATTTCTCAAGCACTTGAACAATTGGCGTACGCCATATTGCGTGAGTTCTTGTCACCCGATTAAATCTTAAATCACACAATTTCAAATCACTTTTTAAAATCAAATATAATTTTTAAATTCAAATTATTCAAACCACTCTTCAAACTATTCAATTTCAAAAGAATTTTTCTTTTTAAACATAAACTTGGGTTGAAAAGGAGATATGAAGTGTACGCTTCACTATTTCTCAAGCACTTGAATAATTGGCGTACACCATATTGCGCAAGTTCTTGTCACCCGATTAAACTTCAAATCATAATATTTCAAATCATTTCTACAAATTCTACAACGTTTAATTCTGTATTTCAGATGAAAAGAGGATAGGAGGCGTACGCCTCACTATCTTTCGATTATTCGAATAATTGGCGTACGCCACATTGCTCGAATCTTCGTCATCAAACTTAAAGCACAAGCGAGTAAACTCAAATCATCGACCTTTCCAAACCTATCCATTCAAATTCAAACTATCTTCGCAAATCACATACAAACATCTAAACATATCTTTCTTAAATTAAACCTCGGATGATAAAAGATGGGAGGCGTACGCCTCACAATCTTTCGATTATTTGAATAATTGGCGAATGCCATATTGCACAAATTATCGACTTCCGACTAAAACACGCTAAATAAACTTGGATAAGGGAATAGGTGGCGTACGCCTCATTATTCCTTGAATAAGCAAGTAGGAGGCGTACGCCTCACTGCCGTGCATATTCAACATCCACAAACAAACTTTCGAAATAATTCGAACGAAAAAGGGAATAGAAGGCGTACGCCTTATTATTCCTCGAAAGAATTGGACGATTGGTGTACACCATATTGCTCAAGCTTTCGTCGTTCTCCAAAAACATCTTCAACAAATCAAACTAACTTCTCGCCTCCGAGCGATCGAAACCAATCAAACCCAAACACATCAAATCAACTCGTCACCCCCGCGTGACCAAAACCCTTTCAAAACGAACACTGTCAATCCTTTCTAATGCGCACAACAAACCAGTGCTAGAGCCTCCACCGAGAGTAAACAACGCCAGCGTTTAGCCGTTAGAACACCGACCTATACAGTCGTTCATCAAAACAAAACCCACCAAATATTCGTAGTAGCCCGAACTACGAATGCTCTGATTTCCTTATTGCACCATAAGGATACGTAGGCAGGAGATTGCTGTATCTTCGCGAGCACACTAATAAAAAACCTCCCATTTCCCCCTCCTGAGGTCTTCATCCATATCTATCATCAATTCTAATCACTCGAAGCAAGCAGATAAACAGTCAATTAACAGTCAAATAGCAAAATCAGACTAAGAGGTTCCCGTTGAGTACAACGGACGTAAGGGGTGCTAATACCTTCCCCTTGCGTAATCGACTCCCGAACCCGAATATGGTTGCGACGACCATTGTTCTTATCTATAAAGGTTTTCTCGAAATTTTCCTATTCCTTCATTGGAATGAATAAAGTTCGGTGGCGACTCTGTTTCGAACATTTTTTCCGCGTTCCATCGCGAGGGATCGCATTTTTGAGGTGCGACACAAAGAGAGCAAGTTTTCCTTGATATGGAGGCCACATGATTGTTCTAGAGAGTTTATATGAGCCAAGGTTCATTTTAAAGCCATTGTACCAAGTGCTAGAGGCTCAAAAGTCCATAGTGCAGTTTCAGGTCATCTGGGGCCCATAAAAGTCAACTGAAAGTCAACTGAGGGCTAGGAGGTGGAGAAATGGTTTGAGACACTTCATTCATGTCCAAAAGAGGTTTATTCATCATGTCAAACATCTACCTTGAAGATTTTGAAGCCAGATCAAAAGTTTCCAAAAATGGAAAGTGACCTGCAATTTCAAGTTTCCAAAAATGGCAAGTTTTTGGACCACTTTCAACTTGAATTTCCAACATCAAAGAAGCTTCAAATGAAATTTTTCCCAATATGAAAGTTGAAGATCTTTCTCTCCCATTTCCAAAAAGTCCAAGATCATGAGCATCTGATGAATGGTTGAGAAGATATAAGCAAATGATTGCTAAGTGTGCATGGAACTTCCAAGAGCCATAACTTTTGATCTAAAACTCCAAATTGAGTGCCTCTTTTTGCATCATGCTCCTTTTGACCTATAATTTCCAAATCCTTCATTGCATTACATGGAAAAATCTCATATGATCATTGGTGCATACATGTGATTTTTGGAGGGAAAATGAAGAATTTAAAATTGGTGCATCACATGAGCCTTTTGATCATTCCATTGTGTTCATAAATTGATTTTAAGTGTAATTGAATGATAATGTGGTACTGTTCACGTGGGATTGCCATGCATAAGGTGAATTTGCAATTTGTGCATGACACCTCATATTTGATTAATTTTCCATTAACCATTGCTAATTACATTTTTCAGCATGATTAACACATAGTATAAAGCCTTAATCATAACAGAATTTGTCAGTTTTCACTCATTCTAGATCTAGATCCAAACTCCCTCCAAATTTTTCTCTCCATCCAAATTCAAAAATTCTCCACATTGCATATGATTTTTATTGCATATTCTTGTTCCTTGATCATCATTTGGTAGGATTCAAGCACTGAGTTGAAAAAATTGGTGAAGAATTAAGCAAATCCATACATGAACATGAACATGGAGCTTTGAGATTAAGCTAGATCTAAGCCTTTCCAAGCATTGATTCGTGCATCAGACTTCATAACAAGGTTGATAGAGCTGATTTGGACATTGCTAGGCCTTTGAATCCACTGCTGCCATTGATTGTTCTTCAAGAGGTTGGAAATTCGAACCTCTTAATTCATGATTTTATGTGCATGTTATTGTAGATCTTTGAATGCTGATTCTGTTGATGCTTTTAGAATTAAAAATGGTTGAGTATTCATTGAGATATGTTAAGTTAAAGTTTGGAGTGCAAAAATGTTTTGGTTCGATTCTCTTGATTCGTGATGAATTAGACCAAAATAATATTGGATTTGTGTTGTGCTTGATGAGAGCTTTCCAATGATGTATACATTGTGCAATTCTGGAAAAAAAATTTGAGCTTGCTACTGTAGCACCACCGTATTCATGAAGAAGACGGTGGAAACCACCATGCCTGGCCGTGCATGTACTGTTCCTAGGGTTTCTGGTTCAGGTCTTCAAATGTACTGTTAGCGCGCTATTATCCAATGTATCCTGTGTTCGATTCCTGCGTGAGTGCTTCTTTTTGCAGTTTAATTCCTCATGCCAAAACGACTGTGTTTTACATGCCGCGCCTTGAATCCTCATGACCTCTGTTCGATCGTGGTTGATGCTTTGGTCCATTTTCTTATTTCAATTATCATTTTCTACATGATTCACATTTTATTTCCTATTATTTTCATCAAATTCCAAAAATCCTAAAAAATAGCATGTTGATCCAATTAATTCCCAATTTTTTTCTACATGTTCATATGGATGTCTATTATTTTGTGGTTGTAATTTCATGATTTTATCATTTATGGAATTTTAATTGTGTTGGATTCTTTGGACATGTATGCAAATGTGACATGCTTCATTCATTCTATTGTGGAATGCTCATACATTGGCCAACTGCTTTGAGATTTGGTGTGTTGATTCCTAACATGTCATGTGATTTTTGAGGCTTGGTTGTGCATTTTTAGCATTTGTCATTTCTATTTTAGACACATGATTGTATGGTGTGACAATTTGTGTCACACAATTTGATGTCATACTTGTGCATTTTCATTGCCATGCCAATTAAGCTCCTCTGGTTCTAATTTTTTGCACCATGCTTGTGTTCAACATGTGGAGCTTGTGTATAAAATTTCATGATCATTGGATGTGTTTCTGATTTAATGTGCAATTTCTCACTTGTATGTCCAATTGATGATCTTATTGTGTGTCTTTGTCTCATCTTGATTGAATTCTGGCCTTGCCTTAGGATTTGACCTTGGTCCTTTTTAGGACATGTTCATGATTGATTAAATGAGCTTCATGTGGAATATTGGTTGCTGTTTTGACTTTTTGCCTTACCTTTGACCCTAGCCTTGGTGCTAGTGGTTTGTACTCATCTTTTGAGTTTTGCATTTCAGGTTCAAGCTCCTAGTCCCAATGGTTTATGTTGATCTCATGACTTGAGATGCAAATTCTTTGTCCACTAACCTTTGTTGTGTGTAGGTTCATTGAGTGTGGTGGAATCCCTTGAATGCTTTCACATAGAGCATGACTTGTGTACATATAGAACCACTGTTGACTGTCTGTTTGATTTGTTTGAATGTGAATACTGATTTGTTTGATTTTCTTACAGGTAATTTAGTTGCTTTAGCTCATTGCTTGAGTTGCTTTGCTTGTGGTTGGCATACCACTGAGGTAGTTTAGCCTTCTAACTCCATGTAGTCTGGAAGCCCTGTCGTTTCTTTTGGCAGGCATTTGGCTGAAGTCCTCCTTAAGAGGCAATGACTGTGATTGTTTATATTTGTGCCACGTACTTCAAGTCCTCCTAAGTGAAGAGGCAATTGACAGATAGAAGGGATTAGCAATCAATCCCCTGTTAATCATTGTGTTGTTCGTTATGCTCGCACTACGTGCTGATGCTCTTGAACCTAACCCAAGATCTTTGTATATAGAGTCAGTCAAGTGGAGTAGAGTTCCTCATTCTGGACTCTAACACTTTCATTGATTAAAGCTCACCCAGGCCAGGGTTAAGAGCTATGAGGTCTAACCCTCATTACCATTTCATCTGCTCACCCTAACTCTCAATGTTAGTGGTTAAGAGCACCATCAGATACCCCTACAGTGTTGGCTTGTTTGTCGAGGTTGATATGACCCCTTGACTAAAGCCCGACCTTGTATGAGCCGCTTGTTTGCATATAGTGTGTGATACCTGTTCACCTGTGCTTGTGCTTGTTTACTTGTTGTTTAGGCTAGCTTGCTTCATGTGCGAGTTAGGTACTGATTAGAGACCTCAACTTAGGGATCGTTTGCATGACAACTTCTAGGATTGAGTCGTAGTCTCCCTATTAGTCTGTTATCTCCCTAGTCTCTGGTTAGGGAAGTTTTTTCCCTGTTAAGGGGAACTACGTCGCCCTGATCCTCATACCAGATGAGGTACGTAGGCAGGAGATTGAGCTGATCTCTCCGGGCACCCTTTTCCTTTTTCCAACCTTTTTGTTTTGGTTGTGTGTGTGTTTGGAGTCTGATGTAAGTCCAGCCATTGGCATTCGGTCTCCCGTTGTTTGTGTTTGTTTGTTCGAAGTCTGATGGAATTCCAGCGATTGGCATTCGGTTTCCTGTGGGTGTTTGTTTGGTTGGAGTTGGGTGTAAGTCCATTGATTGGCATTCCATTTCCAGGTGGGTGTTTCGTTTGACGTTTCAGCGTCTCCTTTCAGTATTTGTTTGGCGTGCGTTAGCCGAGCTACGAGTGCTCTGATTCTTACTCTGGTTAGAGAAGATACGTATGCATAGGATGCGATGTCCTAGCGAGCACGTTTCCCATGTCCCCGAACTACGTCGACTATGATGTTTGTGTTTGACAACTACGTAGGCCTAGGATGCGACATCCTGCCGAGTCCTCTTCCTCTGTCTTCTTTCATCTGTGTTCTATTCCAGTTTTGTGCAGTTTTTGAGCAGTTATTTAGCAACCTTTTCTATTCTTTTGAGCGTGGATCCCGTCGAGTACGATGGATGCGTAGGGGTGCTAATACCTTCCCTTCGCATAACCGACTCCCGTACCTAGCAATCTCTGGTTGTAAGACCATTCCTTTCCCTTCTTCAGGTTTACTTCGAGCGTTTCCTTTCCCTCCTCTGGGATAAATAACACACGGTGGCGGCTCTGTGTCTTTTCCCGCCGGTTGTTTTTCGCGTATGCGACAGCTGGCGACTCTGCTGGGGAGTCACTAGAGAAGTTGACCTCTTGCTGGTCCATCTTCACTAAGCGAGTCAATCCTAGCGCTCTTTAGGATAGTTTTGGTTGCTTTTACTGCTTTATTTATTGCATTCATTATTATGTTGTGCTTGTATATACTTGCATATATGTTTGCATGCATCATATTATCATTGTGCTGGCTGTGTATCTGTTTCTCTGTTGGGTGGGAGTTACAAGAGGTAAAAGGCCCAATACCCAGGCTATGAGTGAACTTTAGGACACCTAGGAATAGAGTGATTCATGGGAAGCGGGTGGTATGGCGCCACTTAGCAGAACATGATATCACAAGCAGTTCAGATCCTGATAGGGTATTATCGTTGCACACATCTGGTATGCATATGATGATATTCTTGAAAGAATCGTTTATCCTGCGTTTCTCTTGACCTTACCCTGGCCTAGATGACACCCGTGAGTGGGGAGGGATTGAATCATTTGCAGGTACTGATGGTGACTATGGTTTAGTTGGACTTATGGATATCTATCTCTGATACGCTGGAATTCTGTCCGTGATATCTATCAGCGGGTTCCGTTTATTTCGGATCCCTGGGTTGAATTTGAATGTACTTGTTCAGAGGACCTTGTTGTCATCCATTCAGTGGATTTCCTGTGATGATAGTGATATGTCCACCGGTTCCGTTTATTTCGGAACTCCCCAAATTGGATTTGTGGTTACATGGGCCCTCAGATGGGTGTAATCAGTTCAGAGACTGGTCCAGTACAGTTGATCTTTAGATGACTCGGAGGATGCACAGTGACTTGCATTCATGCATCTGCATCATTCTCATTTTGCATTCATCTACATCCAACTCATGTCTATCCATATGGGGAGTATATCATTGATTGAGATTCTGGTTGAGAGACATCCTGTTGTCAAAATGTTATTGTTAAATTGTTATCTGTCTTGATGAAGCCAGAGTCAAAGGACAGAATGTCCCTCATACGGATAGACATTGCATTCATGCGTGAGTCATATTAACCTGTTTGCTGTTTTGTAGGTGCCGGTATCTAACCTGTTTGGTTGACAGAAGAATCACTGCTCGTGCCCACCGAATCATTCCTTCGTTCAGATACCCTACCAGACTCAACAAATCCAAGCTGATGGATCCACCCAACGCCGAAATTCTCGAATTGAAAGAGATGATGAGGGAGTTGTTCAATGTTGTTCAAGGGCTCACCTTGGGGCAGAAAGCAATGGCTGAGAGGGTGGAGAGGATTGAAAATTGGCTGATGAAGGAGAAAACTCAGGGAAAGGCTCCATTGTCTGGAGTAAAGAAGGTTTCCTCTGGCAATGGTCAGCACAAGAAGGAGGTTGAATCAAGTGGTGTGCATACCAGAAAGGAACATGGTAGAGATCGTTAGCACCCATATGCTACTACAGCAGCGATTCCTACTAATAATCAATCTGTCCAACAGCAACAACAACCACCTCAACAGAGAGCAGAGAAAGTTGGGTGCCAAGTGAAGAAGGGGACGACGGATCGTCAGTTTGATAAGCCACCCGTGGCTTATACCCTTCTGTTTAAGAGGTTGAGGGATCTTGGGTTAGTTCAGCCGAGGATATTGGTTCCTGTAGAACTACATCGGAGGCCTGCAAATTACGACGAGAACGCCAGGTGCGAGTTCCACTCTGGGGCACCCGGACATAACATTGAGGGTTGTAGAGCTTTTAAGCATGTCGTCCAAAATTTGGTGGATTCTAAAGCCATCAGTTTTGCATCGACCCCGAATGTTAATGCTGACCCCGTGCCAATGCATGGTCCCGTGGGGGTGAATGTGATGTCAAAGGACAAAGGAAAAATGGAAACGAATGGGGATCAGTTAAAAACTTCTATGTCTGTGGTCCAGAAACCTCTGGTGAAGAGTGGAGCTTTCCCTGGTTGTGATAATTGTTGTGCGGCTGTCGCTACAAATGGGTGTGCAATGATGAGGGAAACGATTCAGAGAATGATGAAAGGGGAAATGGACGATGAAAAATGTGAAACACCGAGTCAGGCAGTTGAAACCGTCAAGGTGGAGAATGCCATTGTTGCCGAGAAAGAGAAAAAGCTTTCCATTTCTTCTTACAAACAGGCCATGGAAGTGGTGAAGAACGGCGAAGCCCAAGGCTGGGGAAGAATAGTAGACATTGTGGTAAAATCTGATAGGTTCGGGGTTGGTTATCAGGAAAGCCAAGACTCGTCTGAGCAAAACAGAGGACGTCGTCAACCGTTCACGTTCATCAGTGCTGGAATGTTGGATCCAGGTCACGCCTGCGCAGTGGGTGAAGAGATTGACAATGACTGCGAGCTTGACTCGTGGATAAAATCGTGCGTACCAGGGAACTGGAAGGCCTCGAAGATCATCACTGTCACTCATCATGAAGAGTAATATTTCTGTTTTTCAATTCTGTTTGCATGAAAGCCATACATTTTGCCCGAAACGTATTGGTCCATTGTAAGGGCCACCTCATGTGTTTCATTTTGCAACATTTTGCATCATTAATAAATGGATGTTTTTTTTTGTATTCAAAGCGGTGTTCCCTGTTTTTCATTTATTTTTGTAGTTTAAAAAATAATAAAAATGGCAATGTTTGTTTTCATTTTCCTTCCTTTTGATTTGTCTCGTTCCGACCTCAAAAGCAGTGCATGAATCAATATACATGTAGATGCGATCATTCTCCTGATCTCATTGATAACAATTCGGTTACACCTTTGTATGACTTCGACAATCTGATCTATCATGCCAAAGAAGAAGGCGAAGAAGATTGTGATCTGCTGGAAGATTAACCAGGTTGTTGAAACAAGAGGAGAAGGTGATTCAACCGCACGAGGAGCGAATTGAGATTGTCATTTCAGGCACCGACGAGGTCAGAAAGGAAGTGAAAGTTGGGGCCGCTCTGGAGGCAAACGTCAAGAGCAGAATGGTAGCCCTGTTGAAAGAGCATGTTGATATCTTCGCCTGGTTGTATCAGGATATGCCAAGGTTGGATACCGATATCATGGGGCACAAGCTACCATTGAGAGAAGACTGTCCTCCAGTGAAGCAGAAGCCGGTGCTGAAAAAGGATGAGAAGGTGAGAATGTGTGTGGACTACCGAAGTTTGAACAGAGCTAGTCCGAAAGGATGATTTCCCATTACCTCACATCGATGTGTTGGTAGATAATACATCTCAGTTCTCGGTGTTTTCCTTCATGGATGGCTTTGCTGGCTATAATCAAATCAAAATGTTTCCAGATGATATGGAGAAAACAATGTTCGTCACACCATGGGGCACCTTTTCGTTATAAGGTGATGCCATTCGGTCTCAAGAATGCCGGTGCCACGTATCAAAGGTCCATGGTGACTTTGTTTCATGATATGATTCATCATGAAATCAAATGCTATGTTGATGACATGATAGCAAAATCCCAAGCAGAAGAGGGGCATCCGGTAGACTTGACCAAGTTGTTGGACCGGTTAAGACAATTCAGACTGAGGTTGAATTCGAATGAGTGCACTTTCTGAGTGTGGTCCGGTAAGTTGCTGAGGCTTATTGCGAATGAAAGAGGAACAGAGGTTGATCCTGCTAAAAAAAAAGAAAAAAGTAAAAAACAATACAAGAGATGCCTGAACCGGGAACAGAAAAGAGGTTTGTGGTTTCGTAGGTAGATTGAACTGCATTTCACGGTTCACATCTCATCTACCAGCCACGTGTGAGCCCATATTCAAGCTGTTGAAAAGAAAAGAGATCAAACGGTCAGGTGGAATAATGATGATCAAGGGGCATTGAAAAATAAAAGAATATTCGTAGGAGCCTCTGATTCGGATGCCTCGTGTGGAGGGACAACCGTTAATTCCGTACTTGACAGCCCTCGAGGGATCTATGGGGTGTGTACTGGGGCAGCATGACGAGTCTGGTCGAAAAGAGCATGCAATTTACCTTAGCAAAAAGTTTACCGACTGTGAAACAATATATTCACTGCTCGAGAAAACTTGTTGTACTTTGGCATAGGCTGCTCGCCGACTGAGACAGTATATGCTGGTTCATAACACTTTGTGGATTTCCAAGACGGATCCGATCAAGTATATTTTTGAAAAGCCAGCATTGGCCGGACGGGTTGCGAGATGGTAAATGACTTTGACTGATTCTGGTATTCAGTATACCTCTCCAAGGGCAATAAAGGGAGTGTATGGTCTGATTACCTCGCCCAACAACCCATAGTGGATTATCAACCGATGATGTTTGAGTTCCCTGATGAGGACATCGAGGTTCTCAAATCGAAAGATTGTGAGGAACCGATCCCGGAGGAGGGGCCTGACCCTAAATCCCAACGGATTCTGATGTCTGATGGGGTTGTTAACGTGAATGGTATGAGTAAGTGCTGCTTTGGTTACGCCAAAGGGATCCCACGTTCCTTTTGTTTCCCGGATAACATTTGAATGCACCAACAATGGTGGCTGAGTATGAAGCTTGTATCCTGGGTATCGATCTTCGGTACGTACATCTACTGGGGCAACGCCGTTCTCGCTCGTGTATGGGAGAGAAATGGTATTACCTATTGAGGTCCAGATTTCGTCATGGAGAGTCCTGATGGATGAAAACTGAAAAGGGCTGAACGGATAAGGACTCGGTACGCAGAGTTGAGCCCAATAGAGGAAAAGAGGCTGGTAGTTATTTGTCGTGGGTAGTTGTACCAGCAGCGAATGAAACGTGCTTTGGACCGAAAAGTGTGACCTCGTGTGCATCATGAGAGATGTGGTGTTGAAAAGGATCCTTCCTCCTCAGAATGATCGTAGGGGCAAGTGGACACACAGTTATGAATGCCCATTCATGGTCAAGAAGGTTTTCTCTGGCAGAGCCTTGTTGTTGACGACCATGGATGGTGAGGGTTTTCCATCCCCTATAAATGCGGACGCAGTTAAAAGATACTTTGTAAAGATTGACCCGCTGGACGAAAAGAATAAAAGAGTCCAGGCAAAAAAGGGCATCCCGGCGAACCGAGAGAAAAAAGAAAAGGTTCGGGCAAAAATTAGGGATAACAAGAAAAAGCTGTACACCCGGCAAGTCGAAAACCCCACAAGGGCGACTTGGGCAAAAAAGGGTATCCCGGTGGACTGAAAACCCGAAAGGGAGGTCCAGGCAAAAGAGGGATTGAAACGAACAACTGCGTCCAGCACGATCGTTTGTACTTTGGTTAAGACCCCTGGATAATCACCGGAAAAGATCGATCGGAAGCGTCTGGCTCAGAAGGCAGAAAGCGCGGAGAGTCTTGAGGACATATGGGGTGTAACCGAGTTGGAACTCGATGAGATCACGGTTTCACATTGCCATTAGGATAGATTTTTCCTTTTGTGCGCAATTACCTCTTTTCAGGAATTGCTTCTTTTGTATTGCTCAGTTATGAGGCACTTTTGTTTCAGTCAATAAATGCATGTTCAGTCAAATAATTTTGTTTTTTTGTTTTCATGACCGCTTTGATTGCAAAAACATCTGTTTATGTTGATAAGAACCTTTGCATTTTGAAACATAGGGGTCCCTTCCAGTGCATGTTTATAAGATTGAAAATGTGAAATCTTATTCGGAAGGTTGAGTGACCTAGGTGTTTAAATTTTGGCACGCCTGGGGCACGCTTTTGTCTAACGATCTCTTTTGCAGGTACTGTTAGATATTTTCACTCACTTGCAGGTTGTGATGTGAAGCATTGTAACAAGAGATCCCCGCAGAGTCCGATCAGGGGCAAGGGATTGAAAAGACGGTGAAAGAATTGCGACGATCCTAGAGGGTAATCAAGAAGACTCTTCAAAGTCTGAGGATTAGAGAGTCGGCCCGAATCTGAGAAGACCGATTGTCTCGAAGTAGAGAGAAGTCGAGAATACAAGGTGATGAATCAGAAGAGACTGGATGAGCCTAAGAGCTCTCGAAAGTGGAGAGTTGACACTGTGGTTGGATGGTGAATGACGGTGTTCGACGAATCGACGGGTGTTCCGTGTCAAATAGGCCGTATCTCCCCAGCGGATTCGAGATCGGTGTCTCCTCAGCATCCATGCCTAAAGGTTGCCTCTTCCCCAGCAAGTCTGAGGACTGTTAGTGTCCCCAACGAGCCTGAAGATTGCTATTTCCCCAGCGGAGGTGTCTGTGGATAATGTGTTCCTCAGCAGCCCGGTCTGAAGTGCTGTAATCCCCAGCAGGGTTGAGTTTGCAGTCCCCCCAGCCAGGTCTGGAGTTCGCTGTAATCCTTAGCAGGGTTGGGACTGTTAGTTTCACAGCAAGTCTGAAGGTTGCTGTTTCCCCAGCGGAGATGGGCGTTGAGTGTTTTCCCCAGCGAAGTCCCCAAGCGGATCGAGCTCGGTGAAGGTCATCCCCAGCAAGGATTATCCTTTCCCCGACAGCAGTGTTATTCCCCATCAGGGTGGAGATTGGAGTGATATTGAGTTCCTAAGCAGAGTTCCTCGAGCTCCCCAGTAGAGTCCCCGGAGGGGGATATGTTTTATGCATTCATCATTTAGAAAAGCATAGCATATTGCATCATTAACTGCGTAGCATTTCCATGGTTATGGAGCATTACGCTGAAAAAAAACTCATGCATCAGCATTGCAAGCATAAGTTAGTCCCAAGCCGTGATTACCATCCGAGAATGGGTTTAGCTGGTAGGTGAAGATGTTACTCTGAGGAGTTTAGCATCGCGGCATTGGGTCATCTGGGTCGATTTCAGAATTTGTTTTTCCAGCATGGTCGAGAGGTTGGTGTTTTCCCAACAAGTGACTCCCAGTTGAGTTGGTTTCTCTTCCGTCCCGAGAATGACAGATTAATAACCATCCTCAGCAGTGCTAATCCCCACAGAGATGGAAGATCGGATCAGAATTGTGTGCTCAACAAAGTGATCACTTGCTTTCCCAGCAGGAGTTTTCCTCCCTTGCATCTTACAGGCTTGGATCATATCCCCAGCAGAGGCGGATCATTTTTCAACATCCGTATGGCACATTTGCTGCAGATGCTCTTGACGTCATTCAGGATTGATAATCCCCAGAGAGGTTTATTTCCTCACCCGTCAGTAAAAGGAAAGCTTGACTTCCCCAGCGTAGTCCCTGGCAAGTGTCTGCCTTGTTTTTGACATGTGTAGATGTCGTCCTCGCGATACCAGTAGGTGTTGTGTTGATCCCCGTTTGGGTCTCCTTTCTTTTGGTGTCCGTAGACATCACCTTTCGATGTCCGTAACATCGAGTCTCTTCCCATTCGTCCGTTGGCGTCTGGTCATGGTTTCTCTTCCCATTCGTCCGTCGGCGTCTGGTCGTGGTTTCTCTTCCCATTCGTCCGTCGGCGTCTGGTCGTGGTTTCTCTTCCCATTCGTCCGTTGGCGTCTGGTCGTGGTTTCTCTTCCCATTCGTCGGTAAATGTCTGGTCGTGGTTTCTCTTCCCATTCGTCCGTTGGCGTTCTTCCCATTCGTCCGTCGGCGTCTGGTCGTGGTTTCTCTTCCCATTCGTCCGTTGGCGTCTGTTGCACCCCAAAATTTGCCCTCTATTTTTAACTCTAACCAATTTTTTGTTTCACATTCATTTGCATCATCTTCATAGCATAACATTTTTTTTCTGTCTTAAATTAGCCAGAATAATTTCTCGGAATTTACAAACAGACTGGTCAAATTAACTTTTTAACTGTGCCTAAAATTAGTCAACGAAAAAATATCAAGTTTAAGTTTGCAAATGTCGGTAACATTAATCTGCGGTTTACGTGGTTTAATTTGACATGCTAAAAATATTTTTACGACTATTTTTGGTCATATGTTGATCAGTCTGAGCGGTTTAAACGGTCATAATTTTATTTCAAAATCCGACCAAACGCTGTATTTTTCCGAGTCATTTATTTCGCGCTGATTATTTTGACGTGTTCATTTTATTTTTTTCGAGCATTTTGGTGCCGCGACTTTTTTTTTTTGAGTCTATTTATTTTTATATATTGGTCTAGAATAAATAAATAGGTTAATTAGTTTTTATTTTAATTTTAACTATTCTAATTAGTTGACTTTATTCAGTTTTTAATTTAATATTGGGTTTCAAATAAACTTAGGCCCATTATGATTAACCTAATT